>NW_027554041.1:0-147660 GCF_045843805.1 Urocitellus parryii | reverse complement strand
CACAGAGACTTTAAAAAGTAGAAATATATACGCCAATCAAAATTCATCATGAAATATACATCATCCACAGATCCAAAAATATTTAATTTACTGAACATGGATTTATGTATCATGTTGTTCAAGTAGAAAGCTCACCCATAGGTTGAATTTTCAGTTCCAACAGCATTTAGGAGGAGTGATCTCTTCTCACAATTTGTATCTGCCATGTCAGCCACCTCACAAGAATGTACATGGGATACCAGGTAGGATTCTATATGTGCACGTAAATATACATGTGCTGAACAGTCTACAGAGAAAGGGAGACAGGAATTCACATATTGGTTAACTTTACAAACAAATGGAGAACTACTTCTCTTAAATTGGACTAGATTTATAACACCTAGCCTTTATAATGCCAAAGGAAAGTCCAATTAGACACCATGCCTCCTCTGAACTGCATGTATTGCTATTCTGTTTGGGTTATTTTCCTCCATCATATCAGGATTGGTAATCAGAGTCCAGGAGGGTATGGGTTAGTGTCAGGGATTCAGTATTTTGAATGGAAAAGAGGAAAATGAATCCAATGTGTATGCAATTCTGTGCTACACAAAAATCTTCCCACTCTCGTCAAGAACAATGCCTTGACATTACCTTTGCCCCGAGTAAGACACAATTTGAAGAAAAGAGTTAGAAAATCTGTGAATACATATATACAATGGAAAATGCTCAGGAGTTCACAACCTTGGAGGTGGTAGAGGAGTTTCCATAAGTAAGGGACAGGGTAAACACTCCACAAACATGGAGCTCTGCTGGCCTAAAGACTTCTTGGGAAACTGCCTCTGAGGTTGGACCCTTGAAATATATGTTGTTGTCAGGAGCTTTATCTTCCTTTGTAGTGAGACCATCAAAGCTTGGTCTGCATCTATGTAGCCTGGAGGACATGGTTTCTGATTTTCCAGTGAACATGAGGCAGCAGTGCTGAATTCTCTCTTTGTAGGTCAACTGTGGCCACTGGGGTCTAAGTGTTTCCCCGTGTGGACTGTGAGGCCATTTGGTCATCCTCCACTTTTCCTGGTGTTTCTTGCTGCTTCACTGGGAGTTTCCTATTTGCTTCATGAAATACAAGGAGTTCAACTGGGACACAGTTCTGGAGGGAGTACTGTCACGTGTGCTGACTCAGGGTCCGAGGACAATGCACCAACCAGGCTTCTATCCCACAGAGCTTGCCCCCTTGACCATAGCAACCTGTTTCTGAACCTCTCCATATAACAAGATGCCTTTACATATAAGGGTCTGCTGGCTTCACTGTGTCAGTCACAAGCCATGTGGAAGCCAATGGCAGATCCACATGGCCCCACCACAGATGTTTTATCACACACCTGCACACCACTGCTCTAGGCCCACTAATCCGCAGGCTCCAACTTACTGGCATCTCTGTTCTACACCATTTTCATGAAACCCAGTCAATCAAGGCACTGTCTGGTACACTCATGATCAGCAACAGGACATCCAAAGGTTCTCCAGTGCCACCTGGTCATGGGAATTTCAAAAATTTCATGGTATTTATCAAGCCATTTTTTTTCAAGGATGAACTTGGAGGCACTGTGGGTTTCTATTCATTCAGGAACCACTAAATGGTGAGGAATCTCATTTCAATGAAAGCTCTGGAGAAACACTCAGAGGCAAGGCTTCCCAAGAGTGGCCAAAAGGTCACATCAAGCCAGGCCCATTGAGGTCTACAATGTGAGGTCCATGTGTGTTTTGACTCTCAATTATGGCTGCCAGGTCTTTAAGAATAAAATCATGTGATATCCTGGCTGAGATTCCCAGTGCTCTGTGGAAAGCCACCTGGGCCTAGATCTCAGTTTCCAAGGGCAACTCTCATGCGTGGCCTCCTAAAATCCCAACACATTTCATGGCAATTCTTCTCTGAGTTCAGTTCCAGAACTCAGTCTCTGAGGGGAATCACGCCAGAGTTCAAGACCAGGTGGACCAAGTCATCCCTTCCAACCGCCACAGAAATGACCACAATTCAAACCAAAACACTGCCACATGGCCCTCATCTTCTTCCATATAGGCACTCATCATAACCTCTTGCTGGAGGTTTCCATGAGGGGGCAGCCCAAGACAGCGTCTAGAATAAGCTCCCTTGCCCCTCATTTGCCTAATGTCTGGGTGGCCTGGACACTCTTCCTGTGACCCAGGATTGATCAAATAGGCCTGCCATTAATACTGCTCTGCTCCTCCAATTTGAGGCCTACTGACTTTCGGGTATAGATTCTTTGTGTGAATTGGAGACATGAGAAAACCCAAGAACCTATGGGCTAGCCTCTGCAGGGCTTTGAAGAACTCATTTGACCCAAAGGATCCCTATTCTCACTTGATGGAGGTCAGGAACTTTCCAGAGGAAAGCGAGAGACTTCATCCACAATGACTGCTCTTTTTGCCATTTTGGCTTTGGATGCACACATGGGATCTTTCTTTAATCCATCAGGTGCTGAGACTCTAAGCCACAGCCTCACACAGGGCCAAGAGGCTGATTCACACACATCCCTTTGCACAGGAATTAAGCCAAAAGCCACAGGTGATGCCCCTTCATTTCCATTTGAAAACTGTTTACTTCAGGCTTCACAAAGGGGTGGCCTGAGGCAAAGACCTTCCTGACACTCAGGGCAACAGAACAATAGGTAAGCAAAAGGCCCAAAGCAGGGTTTCTCCACTGACACTTTACTGGTCACACTGATATCTGAGTTTTCTGAGATGCTTGCCATTCCTTCAGTTATCCAGTGCATGGCCATGTCATAGAGCTGGGAGGTGGTACATATCTTGGACACAAAACCATGAGCCTATTCTGGAGAGTGGCCAGAATTCAGGAAGAAAACAGGAACTTAGCAAGATAGTAGGTGTTGCCCATAGATAAGGCAAGCCCCAGTCCATTCATAAATTGGAAAGGATGAATGCTGGAAAGTTTCTACTAGACAGGATGCATCCATTGATTCATTCTCTTTTCCAATGTCTACAACCAGGGATACAGTGGGATACACAGACATAGAAACACTCGCCTTGTCCAACGACTTACTAGAAACAGTCCACTCCAAACCAAACAAACTGCCTTTCCTACCTATTCTCAGAACATGAGACAAAACCATAAACTCACACCCACACCCACTAAGGCACCTCCTTCCCCCAAGTAGGTCTGTGACTATCCGGAGTGTCTTCTGACTGGTGGGCCATACAATGTTCCCCTAAATGGCCCGTCCTCTCTCAGATCTGGCCTCCTTGGCCTACTCAATGAAGTTGTCAGGAGCCACCCGTGAGCCACTCACTACCTGCTTTCTCGGAAAAGTGCCCTCTTCAGAGTTTTCCTGGCATTTGGTCATCCTCACATCAGTAGGTACCAAGAAAGACTGACTCTGTCCTTGGTAAATGCAAACAAGTGAGCCCACTGGGACTGGGACTGAAACTGGCTCTGGGTGCCTGGCTTCCTTGTTGCCAAGTTCAGAGAGTTCCATCACAAAAGAAGTGAGGTGAGGTCACTTCCTTCAGGAACTGAATGAGGTCACTGCCTTAGCAACCAAGTTGTCCTAACAGTTGCTTCCAAGGGTCCTATGAGATGGAGGCTGCCCCTGCTTCCTGTGACACTTTCACAAGTTAGAATGGTATATCCTCCATAGGCACCCAGGAACAGCTTTCCACACAGGCCTGGTTTGGTCCATCTTGTCTACATTAAGAAGAGTGCGGCTCATTCAGACACAACCCTTCATCCTGACCAGGTTGTTTGCCATGGAAGATGACTTTTGCTCTCTCATGTCCTTCAGAGCTGCCTACATCTTCTCCAGGCATCATTTCTGCATGGACCTTTGAGTTCTCAGCACGTGGAAGATCCCCTACATTCCTCTATTGTAAGACCAACTCTGTCCCTGCTCTTCTGTAAAGTTGGATTGAGGGAACAGTGTATGGTTAGGGGTAAGAACATGTTGGATTTGGGTTAGGAATCATTCTACTGGATGAAGAATGGTATTGGGAACCTGCGATATTTATAATAATATATAGGTGAAGTATATGTATGAAAACAGAAATCTAAGTAAGCTTTGAAGCCCAGAAGGGCATTGGGCCCTTGACTGGGATACTTAGCTTGGAATTACATTCTGCACAGCTGTCTCAGATAAATTGATATACAATGGCATAAGACCTTGTACCTTGGATGATTGAATGTGGAAGAGAACATCCAGTCAAAAAGGGATAGTAGGTAGGATTAGGAAGAGAGTCAGTAGGTTTAGGAAGAAGAGTGAGTATAACATTTGGACCAAAAGTTCTTTAGCAGTAGGGTGTCAGTTAGAGAGTAGATGTAAATGTCAGCACATGTGAAGAGTCAGTCACAATAATGAATATGGGAAATTATATAGGAAAGCAGATATCAATAGAGACATTGGGAAATCAGTCAAAGTATAAAGTGAGTGATAGGATTAGATATTTTCAACAGGGTTGAGTTTGAATATGTAATCTTAGGACGAAGCAACTGTGTAGTCACCGATAGGATTGACATTTGAGAGCATCAGGCATCTGGACAAGGATGTTTTTAGTAATACATGCTCACTTTCCATTTAGACTTTGGTACAATCATAAGTGTGAACTTTGCATTATGTGTCCAGAATATCACTGTGATAAAATGTATATGTAGATCAGGTGACATGAGTATTTCTTCCACCATTTCTGGGAGCAATATCTTGAAGACGTATTGATTAGTATTTGGGGGCACCAATAGGTGTACCCTGTGTCTATGAATATAGAGATAATGCATGAATAGACCATACTGTGAATAAATAATAGAACTGGTTCCGATTTACATAATGGATTGAACTGATACCTGAAAATATATAGGAAATCTAATATTGATACACAATCATTCATTCCAACCAGTTATATATCTAATGATTATATTAGGGTTATGGTTTACCATGAAGGCTGTGTGAGATTTGCTTGAAAAGTGATTATGGAAATCAAAAATAATGTGTTTGGAAAGAAGTCTCATGAAAAGACCAGTCCAGAAATATACAGGAGTACATGTGTTCTGAAGCAGGAAGTGATTGAAAGTGAACCAAATGCCTGGAAATTTGTGAAAATTGTGGATGAAATATATATCTTATGATGTGCATCAACTGAAGAAATAGTGATGTACCAGTGTCGAAAAAAAAGAAACGTCAAAATACACATCATGTATCATAGGAATCTGCTTGCATTGATGCGAAACTCGGTCAGTTACAGTAGAAATATTAGGATTTCTAAGCACCATTCACTAGGAAACAAATGTGTATTTCAGGTGGATGAATATTTCTGAGAATAATCTTTTGAAAAGATGATTATAAATCCACATACATGAACATGAATGAATTTAGGGAGTGTATAATAAGACACATATATTTTATACTTTGAAAAATCTGGAGAGAGAGTGTGTGTGTGTGTGTGTGTGTGTGTGTATATATATATATATATATATATATACATTCAAACATACAAACACACAGAGACTTTAAAAAGTAGAAATATATACGCCAATCAAAATTCATCATGAAATATACATCATCCACAGATCCAAAAATATTTAATTTACTGAACATGGATTTATGTATCATGTTGTTCAAGTAGAAAGCTCACCCATAGGTTGAATTTTCAGTTCCAACAGCATTTAGGAGGAGTGATCTCTTCTCACAATTTGTATCTGCCATGTCAGCCACCTCACAAGAATGTACATGGGATACCAGGTAGGATTCTATATGTGCACGTAAATATACATGTGCTGAACAGTCTACAGAGAAAGGGAGACAGGAATTCACATATTGGTTAACTTTACAAACAAATGGAGAACTACTTCTCTTAAATTGGACTAGATTTATAACACCTAGCCTTTATAATGCCAAAGGAAAGTCCAATTAGACACCATGCCTCCTCTGAACTGCATGTATTGCTATTCTGTTTGGGTTATTTTCCTCCATCATATCAGGATTGGTAATCAGAGTCCAGGAGGGTATGGGTTAGTGTCAGGGATTCAGTATTTTGAATGGAAAATAGGAAAATGAATCCAATGTGTATGCAATTCTGTGCTACACAAAAATCTTCCCACTCTCATCAAGAACAATGCCTTGACATTACCTTTGCCCCGAGTAAGACACAATTTGAAGAAAAGAGTTAGAAAATCTGTGAATACATATATACAATGGAAAATGCTCAGGAGTTCACAACCTTGGAGGTGGTAGAGGA
Source organism: Urocitellus parryii (assembly GCF_045843805.1). Lineage (NCBI taxonomy): Eukaryota > Metazoa > Chordata > Mammalia > Rodentia > Sciuridae > Urocitellus > Urocitellus parryii. The sequence continues at coordinate 141,423 of NW_027554041.1, read as the reverse complement.
GTTTCCATAAGTAAGGGACAGGGTAAACACTCCACAAACATGGAGCTCTGCTGGCCTAAAGACTTCTTGGGAAACTGCCTCTGAGGTTGGACCCTTGAAATATATGTTGTTGTCAGGAGCTTTATCTTCCTTTGTAGTGAGACCATCAAAGCTTGGTCTGCATCTATGTAGCCTGGAGGACATGGTTTCTGATTTTCCAGTGAACATGAGGCAGCAGTGCTGAATTCTCTCTTTGTAGGTCAACTGTGGCCACTGGGGTCTAAGTGTTTCCCCGTGTGGACTGTGAGGCCATTTGGTCATCCTCCACTTTTCCTGGTGTTTCTTGCTGCTTCACTGGGAGTTTCCTATTTGCTTCATGAAATACAAGGAGTTCAACTGGGACACAGTTCTGGAGGGAGTACTGTCACGTGTGCTGACTCAGGGTCCGAGGACAATGCACCAACCAGGCTTCTATCCCACAGAGCTTGCCCCCTTGACCATAGCAACCTGTTTCTGAACCTCTCCATATAACAAGATGCCTTTACATATAAGGGTCTGCTGGCTTCACCGTGTCAGTCACAAGCCATGTGGAAGCCAATGGCAGATCCACATGGCCCCACCACACATGTTTTATCACACACCTGCACACCACTGCTCTAGGCCCACTAATCCGCAGGCTCCAACTTACTGGCATCTCTGTTCTACACCATTTTCATGAAACCCAGTCAATCAAGGCACTGTCTGGTACACTCATGATCAGCAACAGGACATCCAAAGGTTCTCCAGTGCCACCTGGTCATGGGAATTTCAAAAATTTCATGGTATTTATCAAGCCATTTTTCAAGGATGAACTTGGAGGCACTGTGGGTTTCTATTCATTCAGGAACCACTAAATGGTGAGGAATCTCATTTCAATGAAAGCTCTGGAGAAACACTCAGAGGCAAGGCTTCCCAAGAGTGGCCAAAAGGTCACATCAAGCCAGGCCCATTGAGGTCTACAATGTGAGGTCCATGTGTGTTTTGACTCTCAATTATGGCTGCCAGGTCTTTAAGAATAAAATCATGTGATATCCTGGCTGAGATTCCCAGTGCTCTGTGGAAAGCCACCCTGGGCCTAGATCTCAGTTTCCAAGGGCAACTCTCATGCGTGGCCTCCTAAAATCCCAACACATTTCATGGCAATTCTTCTCTGAGTTCAGTTCCAGAACTCAGTCTCTGAGGGGAATCACGCCAGAGTTCAAGACCAGGTGGACCAAGTCATCCCTTCCAACCGCCACAGAAATGACCACAATTCAAACCAAAACACTGCCACATGGCCCTCATCTTCTTCCATATAGGCACTCATCATAACCTCTTGCTGGAGGTTTCCATGAGGGGGCAGCCCAAGACAGCGTCTAGAATAAGCTCCCTTGCCCCTCATTTGCCTAATGTCTGGGTGGCCTGGACACTCTTCCTGTGACCCAGGATTGATCAAATAGGCCTGCCATTAATACTGCTCTGCTCCTCCAATTTGAGGCCTACTGACTTTCGGGTATAGATTCTTTGTGTGAATTGGAGACATGAGAAAACCCAAGAACCTATGGGCTAGCCTCTGCAGGGCTTTGAAGAACTCATTTGACCCAAAGGATCCCTATTCTCACTTGATGGAGGTCAGGAACTTTCCAGAGGAAAGCGAGAGACTTCATCCACAATGACTGCTCTTTTTGCCATTTTGGCTTTGGATGCACACATGGGATCTTTCTTTAATCCATCAGGTGCTGAGACTCTAAGCCACAGCCTCACACAGGGCCAAGAGGCTGATTCACACACATCCCTTTGCACAGGAATTAAGCCAAAAGCCACAGGTGATGCCCCTTCATTTCCATTTGAAAACTGTTTACTTCAGGCTTCACAAAGGGGTGGCCTGAGGCAAAGACCTTCCTGACACTCAGGGCAATAGAACAATAGGTAAGCAAAAGGCCCAAAGCAGGGTTTCTCCACTGACACTTTACTGGTCACACTGATATCTGAGTTTTCTGAGATGCTTGCCATTCCCTTCAGTTATCCAGTGCATGGCCATGTCATAGAGCTGGGAGGTGGTACATATCTTGGACACAAAACCATGAGCCTATTCTGGAGAGTGGCCAGAATTCAGGAAGAAAACAGGAACTTAGCAAGATAGTAGGTGTTGCCCATAGATAAGGCAAGCCCCAGTCCATTCATAAATTGGAAAGGATGAATGCTGGAAAGTTTTCTACTAGACAGGATGCATCCATTGATTCATTCTCTTTTCCAATGTCTACAACCAGGGATACAGTGGGATACACAGACATAGAAACACTCGCCTTGTCCAACGACTTACTAGAAACAGTCCACTCCAAACCAAACAAACTGCCTTTCCTACCTATTCTCAGAACATGAGACAAAACCATAAACTCACACCCACACCCACTAAGGCACCTCCTTCCCCCAAGTAGGTCTGTGACTATCCGGAGTGTCTTCTGACTGGTGGGCCATACAATGTTCCCCTAAATGGCCCGTCCTCTCTCAGATCTGGCCTCCTTGGCCTACTCAATGAAGTTGTCAGGAGCCACCCGTGAGCCACTCACTACCTGCTTTCTCGGAAAAGTGCCCTCTTCAGAGTTTTCCTGGCATTTGGTCATCCTCACATCAGTAGGTACCAAGAAAGACTGACTCTGTCCTTGGTAAATGCAAACAAGTGAGCCCACTGGGACTGGGACTGAAACTGGCTCTGGGTGCCTGGCTTCCTTGTTGCCAAGTTCAGAGAGTTCCATCACAAAAGAAGTGAGGTGAGGTCACTTCCTTCAGGAACTGAATGAGGTCACTGCCTTAGCAACCAAGTTGTCCTAACAGTTGCTTCCAAGGGTCCTATGAGATGGAGGCTGCCCCTGCTTCCTGTGACACTTTCACAAGTTAGAATGGTATATCCTCCATAGGCACCCAGGAACAGCTTTCCACACAGGCCTGGTTTGGTCCATCTTGTCTACATTAAGAAGAGTGCGGCTCATTCAGACACAACCCTTCATCCTGACCAGGTTGTTTGCCATGGAAGATGACTTTTGCTCTCTCATGTCCTTCAGAGCTGCCTACATCTTCTCCAGGCATCATTTCTGCATGGACCTTTGAGTTCTCAGCACGTGGAAGATCCCCTACATTCCTCTATTGTAAGACCAACTCTGTCCCTGCTCTTCTGTAAAGTTGGATTGAGGGAACAGTGTATGGTTAGGGGTAAGAACATGTTGGATTTGGGTTAGGAATCATTCTACTGGATGAAGAATGGTATTGGGAACCTGCGATATTTATAATAATATATAGGTGAAGTATATGTATGAAAACAGAAATCTAAGTAAGCTTTGAAGCCCAGAAGGGCATTGGGCCCTTGACTGGGATACTTAGCTTGGAATTACATTCTGCACAGCTGTCTCAGATAAATTGATATACAATGGCATAAGACCTTGTACCTTGGATGATTGAATGTGGAAGAGAACATCCAGTCAAAAAGGGATAGTAGGTAGGATTAGGAAGAGAGTCAGTAGGTTTAGGAAGAAGAGTGAGTATAACATTTGGACCAAAAGTTCTTTAGCAGTAGGGTGTCAGTTAGAGAGTAGATGTAAATGTCAGCACATGTGAAGAGTCAGTCACAATAATGAATATGGGAAATTATATAGGAAAGCAGATATCAATAGAGACATTGGGAAATCAGTCAAAGTATAAAGTGAGTGATAGGATTAGATATTTTCAACAGGGTTGAGTTTGAATATGTAATCTTAGGACGAAGCAACTGTGTAGTCACCGATAGGATTGACATTTGAGAGCATCAGGCATCTGGACAAGGATGTTTTTAGTAATACATGCTCACTTTCCATTTAGACTTTGGTACAATCATAAGTGTGAACTTTGCATTATGTGTCCAGAATATCACTGTGATAAAATGTATATGTAGATCAGGTGACATGAGTATTTCTTCCACCATTTCTGGGAGCAATATCTTGAAGACGTATTGATTAGTATTTGGGGGCACCAATAGGTGTACCCTGTGTCTATGAATATAGAGATAATGCATGAATAGACCATACTGTGAATAAATAATAGAACTGGTTCCGATTTACATAATGGATTGAACTGATACCTGAAAATGTATAGGAAATCTAATATTGATACACAATCATTCATTCCAACCAGTTATATATCTAATGATTATATTAGGGTTATGGTTTACCATGAAGGCTGTGTGAGATTTGCTTGAAAAGTGATTATGGAAATCAAAAATAATGTGTTTGGAAAGAAGTCTCATGAAAAGACCAGTCCAGAAATATACAGGAGTACATGTGTTCTGAAGCAGGAAGTGATTGAAAGTGAACCAAATGCCTGGAAATTTGTGAAAATTGTGGATGAAATATATATCTTATGATGTGCATCAACTGAAGAAATAGTGATGTACCAGTGTCGAAAAAAAAGAAACGTCAAAATACACATCATGTATCATAGGAATCTGCTTGCATTGATGCGAAACTCGGTCAGTTACAGTAGAAATATTAGGATTTCTAAGCACCATTCACTAGGAAACAAATGTGTATTTCAGGTGGATGAATATTTCTGAGAATAATCTTTTGAAAAGATGATTATAAATCCACATACATGAACATGAATGAATTTAGGGAGTGTATAATAAGACACATATATTTCATACTTTGAAAAATCTGGAGAGAGAGTGTGTGTGTGTGTGTGTGTGTGTGTGTATATATATATATATATATATACATTCAAACATACAAACACACAGAGACTTTAAAAAGTAGAAATATATACGCCAATCAAAATTCATCATGAAATATACATCATCCACAGATCCAAAAATATTTAATTTACTGAACATGGATTTATGTATCATGTTGTTCAAGTAGAAAGCTCACCCATAGGTTGAATTTTCAGTTCCAACAGCATTTAGGAGGAGTGATCTCTTCTCACAATTTGTATCTGCCATGTCAGCCACCTCACAAGAATGTACATGGGATACCAGGTAGGATTCTATATGTGCACGTAAATATACATGTGCTGAACAGTCTACAGAGAAAGGGAGACAGGAATTCACATATTGGTTAACTTTACAAACAAATGGAGAACTACTTCTCTTAAATTGGACTAGATTTATAACACCTAGCCTTTATAATGCCAAAGGAAAGTCCAATTAGACACCATGCCTCCTCTGAACTGCATGTATTGCTATTCTGTTTGGGTTATTTTCCTCCATCATATCAGGATTGGTAATCAGAGTCCAGGAGGGTATGGGTTAGTGTCAGGGATTCAGTATTTTGAATGGAAAAGAGGAAAATGAATCCAATGTGTATGCAATTCTGTGCTACACAAAAATCTTCCCACTCTCATCAAGAACAATGCCTTGACATTACCTTTGCCCCGAGTAAGACACAATTTGAAGAAAAGAGTTAGAAAATCTGTGAATACATATATACAATGGAAAATGCTCAGGAGTTCACAACCTTGGAGGTGGTAGAGGAGTTTCCATAAGTAAGGGACAGGGTAAACACTCCACAAACATGGAGCTCTGCTGGCCTAAAGACTTCTTGGGAAACTGCCTCTGAGGTTGGACCCTTGAAATATATGTTGTTGTCAGGAGCTTTATCTTCCTTTGTAGTGAGACCATCAAAGCTTGGTCTGCATCTATGTAGCCTGGAGGACATGGTTTCTGATTTTCCAGTGAACATGAGGCAGCAGTGCTGAATTCTCTCTTTGTAGGTCAACTGTGGCCACTGGGGTCTAAGTGTTTCCCCGTGTGGACTGTGAGGCCATTTGGTCATCCTCCACTTTTCCTGGTGTTTCTTGCTGCTTCACTGGGAGTTTCCTATTTGCTTCATGAAATACAAGGAGTTCAACTGGGACACAGTTCTGGAGGGAGTACTGTCACGTGTGCTGACTCAGGGTCCGAGGACAATGCACCAACCAGGCTTCTATCCCACAGAGCTTGCCCCCTTGACCATAGCAACCTGTTTCTGAACATTGCCCGGAAACCTCTCCATATAACAAGATGCCTTTACATATAAGGGTCTGCTGGCTTCACCGTGTCAGTCACAAGCCATGTGGAAGCCAATGGCAGATCCACATGGCCCCACCACAGATGTTTTATCACACACCTGCACACCACTGCTCTAGGCCCACTAATCCGCAGGCTCCAACTTACTGGCATCTCTGTTCTACACCATTTTCATGAAACCCAGTCAATCAAGGCACTGTCTGGTACACTCATGATCAGCAACAGGACATCCAAAGGTTCTCCAGTGCCACCTGGTCATGGGAATTTCAAAAATTTCATGGTATTTATCAAGCCATTTTTCAAGGATGAACTTGGAGGCACTGTGGGTTTCTATTCATTCAGGAACCACTAAATGGTGAGGAAGCTCATTTCAATGAAAGCTCTGGAGAAACACTCAGAGGCAAGGCTTCCCAAGAGTGGCCAAAAGGTCACATCAAGCCAGGCCCATTGAGGTCTACAATGTGAGGTCCATGTGTGTTTTGACTCTCAATTATGGCTGCCAGGTCTTTAAGAATAAAATCATGTGATATCCTGGCTGAGATTCCCAGTGCTCTGTGGAAAGCCACCCTGGGCCTAGATCTCAGTTTCCAAGGGCAACTCTCATGCGTGGCCTCCTAAAATCCCAACACAATTCATGGCAATTCTTCTCTGAGTTCAGTTCCAGAACTCAGTCTCTGAGGGGAATCACGCCAGAGTTCAAGACCAGGTGGACCAAGTCATCCCTTCCAACCGCCACAGAAATGACCACAATTCAAACCAAAACACTGCCACATGGCCCTCATCTTCTTCCATATAGGCACTCATCACAACCTCTTGCTGGAGGTTTCCATGAGGGGGCAGCCCAAGACAGCGTCTAGAATAAGCTCCCTTGCCCCTCATTTGCCTAATGTCTGGGTGGCCTGGACACTCTTCCTGTGACCCAGGATTGATCAAATAGGCCTGCCATTAATACTGCTCTGCTCCTCCAATTTGAGGCCTACTGACTTTCGGGTATAGATTCTTTGTGTGAATTGGAGACATGAGAAAACCCAAGAACCTATGGGCTAGCCTCTGCAGGGCTTTGAAGAACTCATTTGACCCAAAGGATCCCTATTCTCACTTGATGGAGGTCAGGAACTTTCCAGAGGAAAGCGAGAGACTTCATCCACAATGACTGCTCTTTTTGCCATTTTGGCTTTGGATGCACACATGGGATCTTTCTTTAATCCATCAGGTGCTGAGACTCTAAGCCACAGCCTCACACAGGGCCAAGAGGCTGATTCACACACATCCCTTTGCACAGGAATTAAGCCAAAAGCCACAGGTGATGCCCCTTCATTTCCATTTGAAAACTGTTTACTTCAGGCTTCACAAAGGGGTGGCCTGAGGCAAAGACCTTCCTGACACTCAGGGCAACAGAACAATAGGTAAGCAAAAGGCCCAAAGCAGGGTTTCTCCACTGACACTTTACTGGTCACACTGATATCTGAGTTTTCTGAGATGCTTGCCATTCCCTTCAGTTATCCAGTGCATGGCCATGTCATAGAGCTGGGAGGTGGTACATATCTTGGACACAAAACCATGAGCCTATTCTGGAGAGTGGCCAGAATTCAGGAAGAAAACAGGAACTTAGCAAGATAGTAGGTGTTGCCCATAGATAAGGCAAGCCCCAGTCCATTCATAAATTGGAAAGGATGAATGCTGGAAAGTTTTCTACTAGACAGGATGCATCCATTGATTCATTCTCTTTTCCAATGTCTACAACCAGGGATACAGTGGGATACACAGACATAGAAACACTCGCCTTGTCCAACGACTTACTAGAAACAGTCCACTCCAAACCAAACAAACTGCCTTTCCTACCTATTCTCAGAACATGAGACAAAACCATAAACTCACACCCACACCCACTAAGGCACCTCCTTCCCCCAAGTAGGTCTGTGACTATCCGGAGTGTCTTCTGACTGGTGGGCCATACAATGTTCCCCTAAATGGCCCGTCCTCTCTCAGATCTGGCCTCCTTGGCCTACTCAATGAAGTTGTCAGGAGCCACCCGTGAGCCACTCACTACCTGCTTTCTCGGAAAAGTGCCCTCTTCAGAGTTTTCCTGGCATTTGGTCATCCTCACATCAGTAGGTACCAAGAAAGACTGACTCTGTCCTTGGTAAATGCAAACAAGTGAGCCCACTGGGACTGGGACTGAAACTGGCTCTGGGTGCCTGGCTTCCTTGTTGCCAAGTTCAGAGAGTTCCATCACAAAAGAAGTGAGGTGAGGTCACTTCCTTCAGGAACTGAATGAGGTCACTGCCTTAGCAACCAAGTTGTCCTAACAGTTGCTTCCAAGGGTCCTATGAGATGGAGGCTGCCCCTGCTTCCTGTGACACTTTCACAAGTTAGAATGGTATATCCTCCATAGGCACCCAGGAACAGCTTTCCACACAGGCCTGGTTTGGTCCATCTTGTCTACATTAAGAAGAGTGCGGCTCATTCAGACACAACCCTTCATCCTGACCAGGTTGTTTGCCATGGAAGATGACTTTTGCTCTCTCATGTCCTTCAGAGCTGCCTACATCTTCTCCAGGCATCATTTCTGCATGGACCTTTGAGTTCTCAGCACGTGGAAGATCCCCTACATTCCTCTATTGTAAGACCAACTCTGTCCCTGCTCTTCTGTAAAGTTGGATTGAGGGAACAGTGTATGGTTAGGGGTAAGAACATGTTGGATTTGGGTTAGGAATCATTCTACTGGATGAAGAATGGTATTGGGAACCTGCGATATTTATAATAATATATAGGTGAAGTATATGTATGAAAACAGAAATCTAAGTAAGCTTTGAAGCCCAGAAGGGCATTGGGCCCTTGACTGGGATACTTAGCTTGGAATTACATTCTGCACAGCTGTCTCAGATAAATTGATATACAATGGCATAAGACCTTGTACCTTGGATGATTGAATGTGGAAGAGAACATCCAGTCAAAAAGGGATAGTAGGTAGGATTAGGAAGAGAGTCAGTAGGTTTAGGAAGAAGAGTGAGTATAACATTTGGACCAAAAGTTCTTTAGCAGTAGGGTGTCAGTTAGAGAGTAGATGTAAATGTCAGCACATGTGAAGAGTCAGTCACAATAATGAATATGGGAAATTATATAGGAAAGCAGATATCAATAGAGACATTGGGAAATCAGTCAAAGTATAAAGTGAGTGATAGGATTAGATATTTTCAACAGGGTTGAGTTTGAATATGTAATCTTAGGACGAAGCAACTGTGTAGTCACCGATAGGATTGACATTTGAGAGCATCAGGCATCTGGACAAGGATGTTTTTAGTAATACATGCTCACTTTCCATTTAGACTTTGGAACAATCATAAGTGTGAACTTTGCATTATGTGTCCAGAATATCACTGTGATAAAATGTATATGTAGATCAGGTGACATGAGTATTTCTTCCACCATTTCTGGGAGCAATATCTTGAAGACGTATTGATTAGTATTTGGGGGCACCAATAGGTGTACCCTGTGTCTATGAATATAGAGATAATGCATGAATAGACCATACTGTGAATAAATAATAGAACTGGTTCCGATTTACATAATGGATTGAACTGATACCTGAAAATATATAGGAAATCTAATATTGATACACAATCATTCATTCCAACCAGTTATATATCTAATGATTATATTAGGGTTATGGTTTACCATGAAGGCTGTGTGAGATTTGCTTGAAAAGTGATTATGGAAATCAAAAATAATGTGTTTGGAAAGAAGTCTCATGAAAAGACCAGTCCAGAAATATACAGGAGTACATGTGTTCTGAAGCAGGAAGTGATTGAAAGTGAACCAAATGCCTGGAAATTTGTGAAAATTGTGGATGAAATATATATCTTATGATGTGCATCAACTGAAGAAATAGTGATGTACCAGTGTCGAAAAAAAAGAAACGTCAAAATACACATCATGTATCATAGGAATCTGCTTGCATTGATGCGAAACTCGGTCAGTTACAGTAGAAATATTAGGATTTCTAAGCACCATTCACTAGGAAACAAATGTGTATTTCAGGTGGATGAATATTTCTGAGAATAATCTTTTGAAAAGATGATTATAAATCCACATACATGAACATGAATGAATTTAGGGAGTGTATAATAAGACACATATATTTCATACTTTGAAAAATCTGGAGAGAGAGTGTGTGTGTGTGTGTGTGTGTGTGTGTATATATATATATATATATATACATTCAAACATACAAACACACAGAGACTTTAAAAAGTAGAAATATATACGCCAATCAAAATTCATCATGAAATATACATCATCCACAGATCCAAAAATATTTAATTTACTGAACATGGATTTATGTATCATGTTGTTCAAGTAGAAAGCTCACCCATAGGTTGAATTTTCAGTTCCAACAGCATTTAGGAGGAGTGATCTCTTCTCACAATTTGTATCTGCCATGTCAGCCACCTCACAAGAATGTACATGGGATACCAGGTAGGATTCTATATGTGCACGTAAATATACATGTGCTGAACAGTCTACAGAGAAAGGGAGACAGGAATTCACATATTGGTTAACTTTACAAACAAATGGAGAACTACTTCTCTTAAATTGGACTAGATTTATAACACCTAGCCTTTATAATGCCAAAGGAAAGTCCAATTAGACACCATGCCTCCTCTGAACTGCATGTATTGCTATTCTGTTTGGGTTATTTTCCTCCATCATATCAGGATTGGTAATCAGAGTCCAGGAGGGTATGGGTTAGTGTCAGGGATTCAGTATTTTGAATGGAAAAGAGGAAAATGAATCCAATGTGTATGCAATTCTGTGCTACACAAAAATCTTCCCACTCTCATCAAGAACAATGCCTTGACATTACCTTTGCCCCGAGTAAGACACAATTTGAAGAAAAGAGTTAGAAAATCTGTGAATACATATATACAATGGAAAATGCTCAGGAGTTCACAACCTTGGAGGTGGTAGAGGAGTTTCCATAAGTAAGGGACAGGGTAAACACTCCACAAACATGGAGCTCTGCTGGCCTAAAGACTTCTTGGGAAACTGCCTCTGAGGTTGGACCCTTGAAATATATGTTGTTGTCAGGAGCTTTATCTTCCTTTGTAGTGAGACCATCAAAGCTTGGTCTGCATCTATGTAGCCTGGAGGACATGGTTTCTGATTTTCCAGTGAACATGAGGCAGCAGTGCTGAATTCTCTCTTTGTAGGTCAACTGTGGCCACTGGGGTCTAAGTGTTTCCCCGTGTGGACTGTGAGGCCATTTGGTCATCCTCCACTTTTCCTGGTGTTTCTTGCTGCTTCACTGGGAGTTTCCTATTTGCTTCATGAAATACAAGGAGTTCAACTGGGACACAGTTCTGGAGGGAGTACTGTCACGTGTGCTGACTCAGGGTCCGAGGACAATGCACCAACCAGGCTTCTATCCCACAGAGCTTGCCCCCTTGACCATAGCAACCTGTTTCTGAACCTCTCCATATAACAAGATGCCTTTACATATAAGGGTCTGCTGGCTTCACCGTGTCAGTCACAAGCCATGTGGAAGCCAATGGCAGATCCACATGGCCCCACCACAGATGTTTTATCACACACCTGCACACCACTGCTCTAGGCCCACTAATCCGCAGGCTCCAACTTACTGGCATCTCTGTTCTACACCATTTTCATGAAACCCAGTCAATCAAGGCACTTTCTGGTACACTCATGATCAGCAACAGGACATCCAAAGGTTCTCCAGTGCCACCTGGTCATGGGAATTTCAAAAATTTCATGGTATTTATCAAGCCATTTTTCAAGGATGAACTTGGAGGCACTGTGGGTTTCTATTCATTCAGGAACCACTAAATGGTGAGGAATCTCATTTCAATGAAAGCTCTGGAGAAACACTCAGAGGCAAGGCTTCCCAAGAGTGGCCAAAAGGTCACATCAAGCCAGGCCCATTGAGGTCTACAATGTGAGGTCCATGTGTGTTTTGACTCTCAATTATGGCTGCCAGGTCTTTAAGAATAAAATCATGTGATATCCTGGCTGAGATTCCCAGTGCTCTGTGGAAAGCCACCCTGGGCCTAGATCTCAGTTTCCAAGGGCAACTCTCATGCGTGGCCTCCTAAAATCCCAACACATTTCATGGCAATTCTTCTCTGAGTTCAGTTCCAGAACTCAGTCTCTGAGGGGAATCACGCCAGAGTTCAAGACCAGGTGGACCAAGTCATCCCTTCCAACCGCCACAGAAATGACCACAATTCAAACCAAAACACTGCCACATGGCCCTCATCTTCTTCCATATAGGCACTCATCATAACCTCTTGCTGGAGGTTTCCATGAGGGGGCAGCCCAAGACAGCGTCTAGAATAAGCTCCCTTGCCCCTCATTTGCCTAATGTCTGGGTGGCCTGGACACTCTTCCTGTGACCCAGGATTGATCAAATAGGCCTGCCATTAATACTGCTCTGCTCCTCCAATTTGAGGCCTACTGACTTTCGGGTATAGATTCTTTGTGTGAATTGGAGACATGAGAAAACCCAAGAACCTATGGGCTAGCCTCTGCAGGGCTTTGAAGAACTCATTTGACCCAAAGGATCCCTATTCTCACTTGATGGAGGTCAGGAACTTTCCAGAGGAAAGCGAGAGACTTCATCCACAATGACTGCTCTTTTTGCCATTTTGGCTTTGGATGCACACATGGGATCTTTCTTTAATCCATCAGGTGCTGAGACTCTAAGCCACAGCCTCACACAGGGCCAAGAGGCTGATTCACACACATCCCTTTGCACAGGAATTAAGCCAAAAGCCACAGGTGATGCCCCTTCATTTCCATTTGAAAACTGTTTACTTCAGGCTTCACAAAGGGGTGGCCTGAGGCAAAGACCTTCCTGACACTCAGGGCAACAGAACAATAGGTAAGCAAAAGGCCCAAAGCAGGGTTTCTCCACTGACACTTTACTGGTCACACTGATATCTGAGTTTTCTGAGATGCTTGCCATTCCCTTCAGTTATCCAGTGCATGGCCATGTCATAGAGCTGGGAGGTGGTACATATCTTGGACACAAAACCATGAGCCTATTCTGGAGAGTGGCCAGAATTCAGGAAGAAAACAGGAACTTAGCAAGATAGTAGGTGTTGCCCATAGATAAGGCAAGCCCCAGTCCATTCATAAATTGGAAAGGATGAATGCTGGAAAGTTTTCTACTAGACAGGATGCATCCATTGATTCATTCTCTTTTCCAATGTCTACAACCAGGGATACAGTGGGATACACAGACATAGAAACACTCGCCTTGTCCAACGACTTACTAGAAACAGTCCACTCCAAACCAAACAAACTGCCTTTCCTACCTATTCTCAGAACATGAGACAAAACCATAAACTCACACCCACACCCACTAAGGCACCTCCTTCCCCCAAGTAGGTCTGTGACTATCCGGAGTGTCTTCTGACTGGTGGGCCATACAATGTTCCCCTAAATGGCCCGTCCTCTCTCAGATCTGGCCTCCTTGGCCTACTCAATGAAGTTGTCAGGAGCCACCCGTGAGCCACTCACTACCTGCTTTCTCGGAAAAGTGCCCTCTTCAGAGTTTTCCTGGCATTTGGTCATCCTCACATCAGTAGGTACCAAGAAAGACTGACTCTGTCCTTGGTAAATGCAAACAAGTGAGCCCACTGGGACTGGGACTGAAACTGGCTCTGGGTGCCTGGCTTCCTTGTTGCCAAGTTCAGAGAGTTCCATCACAAAAGAAGTGAGGTGAGGTCACTTCCTTCAGGAACTGAATGAGGTCACTGCCTTAGCAACCAAGTTGTCCTAACAGTTGCTTCCAAGGGTCCTATGAGATGGAGGCTGCCCCTGCTTCCTGTGACACTTTCACAAGTTAGAATGGTATATCCTCCATAGGCACCCAGGAACAGCTTTCCACACAGGCCTGGTTTGGTCCATCTTGTCTACATTAAGAAGAGTGCGGCTCATTCAGACACAACCCTTCATCCTGACCAGGTTGTTTGCCATGGAAGATGACTTTTGCTCTCTCATGTCCTTCAGAGCTGCCTACATCTTCTCCAGGCATCATTTCTGCATGGACCTTTGAGTTCTCAGCACGTGGAAGATCCCCTACATTCCTCTATTGTAAGACCAACTCTGTCCCTGCTCTTCTGTAAAGTTGGATTGAGGGAACAGTGTATGGTTAGGGGTAAGAACATGTTGGATTTGGGTTAGGAATCATTCTACTGGATGAAGAATGGTATTGGGAACCTGCGATATTTATAATAATATATAGGTGAAGTATATGTATGAAAACAGAAATCTAAGTAAGCTTTGAAGCCCAGAAGGGCATTGGGCCCTTGACTGGGATACTTAGCTTGGAATTACATTCTGCACAGCTGTCTCAGATAAATTGATATACAATGGCATAAGACCTTGTACCTTGGATGATTGAATGTGGAAGAGAACATCCAGTCAAAAAGGGATAGTAGGTAGGATTAGGAAGAGAGTCAGTAGGTTTAGGAAGAAGAGTGAGTATAACATTTGGACCAAAAGTTCTTTAGCAGTAGGGTGTCAGTTAGAGAGTAGATGTAAATGTCAGCACATGTGAAGAGTCAGTCACAATAATGAATATGGGAAATTATATAGGAAAGCAGATATCAATAGAGACATTGGGAAATCAGTCAAAGTATAAAGTGAGTGATAGGATTAGATATTTTCAACAGGGTTGAGTTTGAATATGTAATCTTAGGACGAAGCAACTGTGTAGTCACCGATAGGATTGACATTTGAGAGCATCAGGCATCTGGACAAGGATGTTTTTAGTAATACATGCTCACTTTCCATTTAGACTTTGGTACAATCATAAGTGTGAACTTTGCATTATGTGTCCAGAATATCACTGTGATAAAATGTATATGTAGATCAGGTGACATGAGTATTTCTTCCACCATTTCTGGGAGCAATATCTTGAAGACGTATTGATTAGTATTTGGGGGCACCAATAGGTGTACCCTGTGTCTATGAATATAGAGATAATGCATGAATAGACCATACTGTGAATAAATAATAGAACTGGTTCCGATTTACATAATGGATTGAACTGATACCTGAAAATGTATAGGAAATCTAATATTGATACACAATCATTCATTCCAACCAGTTATATATCTAATGATTATATTAGGGTTATGGTTTACCATGAAGGCTGTGTGAGATTTGCTTGAAAAGTGATTATGGAAATCAAAAATAATGTGTTTGGAAAGAAGTCTCATGAAAAGACCAGTCCAGAAATATACAGGAGTACATGTGTTCTGAAGCAGGAAGTGATTGAAAGTGAACCAAATGCCTGGAAATTTGTGAAAATTGTGGATGAAATATATATCTTATGATGTGCATCAACTGAAGAAATAGTGATGTACCAGTGTCGAAAAAAAAGAAACGTCAAAATACACATCATGTATCATAGGAATCTGCTTGCATTGATGCGAAACTCGGTCAGTTACAGTAGAAATATTAGGATTTCTAAGCACCATTCACTAGGAAACAAATGTGTATTTCAGGTGGATGAATATTTCTGAGAATAATCTTTTGAAAAGATGATTATAAATCCACATACATGAACATGAATGAATTTAGGGAGTGTATAATAAGACACATATATTTCATACTTTGAAAAATCTGGAGAGAGAGTGTGTGTGTGTGTGTGTGTGTGTGTGTATATATATATATATATATATACATTCAAACATACAAACACACAGAGACTTTAAAAAGTAGAAATATATACGCCAATCAAAATTCATCATGAAATATACATCATCCACAGATCCAAAAATATTTAATTTACTGAACATGGATTTATGTATCATGTTGTTCAAGTAGAAAGCTCACCCATAGGTTGAATTTTCAGTTCCAACAGCATTTAGGAGGAGTGATCTCTTCTCACAATTTGTATCTGCCATGTCAGCCACCTCACAAGAATGTACATGGGATACCAGGTAGGATTCTATATGTGCACGTAAATATACATGTGCTGAACAGTCTACAGAGAAAGGGAGACAGGAATTCACATATTGGTTAACTTTACAAACAAATGGAGAACTACTTCTCTTAAATTGGACTAGATTTATAACACCTAGCCTTTATAATGCCAAAGGAAAGTCCAATTAGACACCATGCCTCCTCTGAACTGCATGTATTGCTATTCTGTTTGGGTTATTTTCCTCCATCATATCAGGATTGGTAATCAGAGTCCAGGAGGGTATGGGTTAGTGTCAGGGATTCAGTATTTTGAATGGAAAAGAGGAAAATGAATCCAATGTGTATGCAATTCTGTGCTACACAAAAATCTTCCCACTCTCATCAAGAACAATGCCTTGACATTACCTTTGCCCCGAGTAAGACACAATTTGAAGAAAAGAGTTAGAAAATCTGTGAATACATATATACAATGGAAAATGCTCAGGAGTTCACAACCTTGGAGGTGGTAGAGGAGTTTCCATAAGTAAGGGACAGGGTAAACACTCCACAAACATGGAGCTCTGCTGGCCTAAAGACTTCTTGGGAAACTGCCTCTGAGGTTGGACCCTTGAAATATATGTTGTTGTCAGGAGCTTTATCTTCCTTTGTAGTGAGACCATCAAAGCTTGGTCTGCATCTATGTAGCCTGGAGGACATGGTTTCTGATTTTCCAGTGAACATGAGGCAGCAGTGCTGAATTCTCTCTTTGTAGGTCAACTGTGGCCACTGGGGTCTAAGTGTTTCCCCGTGTGGACTGTGAGGCCATTTGGTCATCCTCCACTTTTCCTGGTGTTTCTTGCTGCTTCACTGGGAGTTTCCTATTTGCTTCATGAAATACAAGGAGTTCAACTGGGACACAGTTCTGGAGGGAGTACTGTCACGTGTGCTGACTCAGGGTCCGAGGACAATGCACCAACCAGGCTTCTATCCCACAGAGCTTGCCCCCTTGACCATAGCAACCTGTTTCTGAACCTCTCCATATAACAAGATGCCTTTACATATAAGGGTCTGCTGGCTTCACCGTGTCAGTCACAAGCCATGTGGAAGCCAATGGCAGATCCACATGGCCCCACCACAGATGTTTTATCACACACCTGCACACCACTGCTCTAGGCCCACTAATCCGCAGGCTCCAACTTACTGGCATCTCTGTTCTACACCATTTTCATGAAACCCAGTCAATCAAGGCACTTTCTGGTACACTCATGATCAGCAACAGGACATCCAAAGGTTCTCCAGTGCCACCTGGTCATGGGAATTTCAAAAATTTCATGGTATTTATCAAGCCATTTTTCAAGGATGAACTTGGAGGCACTGTGGGTTTCTATTCATTCAGGAACCACTAAATGGTGAGGAATCTCATTTCAATGAAAGCTCTGGAGAAACACTCAGAGGCAAGGCTTCCCAAGAGTGGCCAAAAGGTCACATCAAGCCAGGCCCATTGAGGTCTACAATGTGAGGTCCATGTGTGTTTTGACTCTCAATTATGGCTGCCAGGTCTTTAAGAATAAAATCATGTGATATCCTGGCTGAGATTCCCAGTGCTCTGTGGAAAGCCACCCTGGGCCTAGATCTCAGTTTCCAAGGGCAACTCTCATGCGTGGCCTCCTAAAATCCCAACACATTTCATGGCAATTCTTCTCTGAGTTCAGTTCCAGAACTCAGTCTCTGAGGGGAATCACGCCAGAGTTCAAGACCAGGTGGACCAAGTCATCCCTTCCAACCGCCACAGAAATGACCACAATTCAAACCAAAACACTGCCACATGGCCCTCATCTTCTTCCATATAGGCACTCATCATAACCTCTTGCTGGAGGTTTCCATGAGGGGGCAGCCCAAGACAGCGTCTAGAATAAGCTCCCTTGCCCCTCATTTGCCTAATGTCTGGGTGGCCTGGACACTCTTCCTGTGACCCAGGATTGATCAAATAGGCCTGCCATTAATACTGCTCTGCTCCTCCAATTTGAGGCCTACTGACTTTCGGGTATAGATTCTTTGTGTGAATTGGAGACATGAGAAAACCCAAGAACCTATGGGCTAGCCTCTGCAGGGCTTTGAAGAACTCATTTGACCCAAAGGATCCCTATTCTCACTTGATGGAGGTCAGGAACTTTCCAGAGGAAAGCGAGAGACTTCATCCACAATGACTGCTCTTTTTGCCATTTTGGCTTTGGATGCACACATGGGATCTTTCTTTAATCCATCAGGTGCTGAGACTCTAAGCCACAGCCTCACACAGGGCCAAGAGGCTGATTCACACACATCCCTTTGCACAGGAATTAAGCCAAAAGCCACAGGTGATGCCCCTTCATTTCCATTTGAAAACTGTTTACTTCAGGCTTCACAAAGGGGTGGCCTGAGGCAAAGACCTTCCTGACACTCAGGGCAACAGAACAATAGGTAAGCAAAAGGCCCAAAGCAGGGTTTCTCCACTGACACTTTACTGGTCACACTGATATCTGAGTTTTCTGAGATGCTTGCCATTCCCTTCAGTTATCCAGTGCATGGCCATGTCATAGAGCTGGGAGGTGGTACATATCTTGGACACAAAACCATGAGCCTATTCTGGAGAGTGGCCAGAATTCAGGAAGAAAACAGGAACTTAGCAAGATAGTAGGTGTTGCCCATAGATAAGGCAAGCCCCAGTCCATTCATAAATTGGAAAGGATGAATGCTGGAAAGTTTTCTACTAGACAGGATGCATCCATTGATTCATTCTCTTTTCCAATGTCTACAACCAGGGATACAGTGGGATACACAGACATAGAAACACTCGCCTTGTCCAACGACTTACTAGAAACAGTCCACTCCAAACCAAACAAACTGCCTTTCCTACCTATTCTCAGAACATGAGACAAAACCATAAACTCACACCCACACCCACTAAGGCACCTCCTTCCCCCAAGTAGGTCTGTGACTATCCGGAGTGTCTTCTGACTGGTGGGCCATACAATGTTCCCCTAAATGGCCCGTCCTCTCTCAGATCTGGCCTCCTTGGCCTACTCAATGAAGTTGTCAGGAGCCACCCGTGAGCCACTCACTACCTGCTTTCTCGGAAAAGTGCCCTCTTCAGAGTTTTCCTGGCATTTGGTCATCCTCACATCAGTAGGTACCAAGAAAGACTGACTCTGTCCTTGGTAAATGCAAACAAGTGAGCCCACTGGGACTGGGACTGAAACTGGCTCTGGGTGCCTGGCTTCCTTGTTGCCAAGTTCAGAGAGTTCCATCACAAAAGAAGTGAGGTGAGGTCACTTCCTTCAGGAACTGAATGAGGTCACTGCCTTAGCAACCAAGTTGTCCTAACAGTTGCTTCCAAGGGTCCTATGAGATGGAGGCTGCCCCTGCTTCCTGTGACACTTTCACAAGTTAGAATGGTATATCCTCCATAGGCACCCAGGAACAGCTTTCCACACAGGCCTGGTTTGGTCCATCTTGTCTACATTAAGAAGAGTGCGGCTCATTCAGACACAACCCTTCATCCTGACCAGGTTGTTTGCCATGGAAGATGACTTTTGCTCTCTCATGTCCTTCAGAGCTGCCTACATCTTCTCCAGGCATCATTTCTGCATGGACCTTTGAGTTCTCAGCACGTGGAAGATCCCCTACATTCCTCTATTGTAAGACCAACTCTGTCCCTGCTCTTCTGTAAAGTTGGATTGAGGGAACAGTGTATGGTTAGGGGTAAGAACATGTTGGATTTGGGTTAGGAATCATTCTACTGGATGAAGAATGGTATTGGGAACCTGCGATATTTATAATAATATATAGGTGAAGTATATGTATGAAAACAGAAATCTAAGTAAGCTTTGAAGCCCAGAAGGGCATTGGGCCCTTGACTGGGATACTTAGCTTGGAATTACATTCTGCACAGCTGTCTCAGATAAATTGATATACAATGGCATAAGACCTTGTACCTTGGATGATTGAATGTGGAAGAGAACATCCAGTCAAAAAGGGATAGTAGGTAGGATTAGGAAGAGAGTCAGTAGGTTTAGGAAGAAGAGTGAGTATAACATTTGGACCAAAAGTTCTTTAGCAGTAGGGTGTCAGTTAGAGAGTAGATGTAAATGTCAGCACATGTGAAGAGTCAGTCACAATAATGAATATGGGAAATTATATAGGAAAGCAGATATCAATAGAGACATTGGGAAATCAGTCAAAGTATAAAGTGAGTGATAGGATTAGATATTTTCAACAGGGTTGAGTTTGAATATGTAATCTTAGGACGAAGCAACTGTGTAGTCACCGATAGGATTGACATTTGAGAGCATCAGGCATCTGGACAAGGATGTTTTTAGTAATACATGCTCACTTTCCATTTAGACTTTGGAACAATCATAAGTGTGAACTTTGCATTATGTGTCCAGAATATCACTGTGATAAAATGTATATGTAGATCAGGTGACATGAGTATTTCTTCCACCATTTCTGGGAGCAATATCTTGAAGACGTATTGATTAGTATTTGGGGGCACCAATAGGTGTACCCTGTGTCTATGAATATAGAGATAATGCATGAATAGACCATACTGTGAATAAATAATAGAACTGGTTCCGATTTACATAATGGATTGAACTGATACCTGAAAATATATAGGAAATCTAATATTGATACACAATCATTCATTCCAACCAGTTATATATCTAATGATTATATTAGGGTTATGGTTTACCATGAAGGCTGTGTGAGATTTGCTTGAAAAGTGATTATGGAAATCAAAAATAATGTGTTTGGAAAGAAGTCTCATGAAAAGACCAGTCCAGAAATATACAGGAGTACATGTGTTCTGAAGCAGGAAGTGATTGAAAGTGAACCAAATGCCTGGAAATTTGTGAAAATTGTGGATGAAATATATATCTTATGATGTGCATCAACTGAAGAAATAGTGATGTACCAGTGTCGAAAAAAAAGAAACGTCAAAATACACATCATGTATCATAGGAATCTGCTTGCATTGATGCGAAACTCGGTCAGTTACAGTAGAAATATTAGGATTTCTAAGCACCATTCACTAGGAAACAAATGTGTATTTCAGGTGGATGAATATTTCTGAGAATAATCTTTTGAAAAGATGATTATAAATCCACATACATGAACATGAATGAATTTAGGGAGTGTATAATAAGACACATATATTTCATACTTTGAAAAATCTGGAGAGAGAGTGTGTGTGTGTGTGTGTGTGTGTGTATATATATATATATATATATATATATACATTCAAACATACAAACACACAGAGACTTTAAAAAGTAGAAATATATACGCCAATCAAAATTCATCATGAAATATACATCATCCACAGATCCAAAAATATTTAATTTACTGAACATGGATTTATGTATCATGTTGTTCAAGTAGAAAGCTCACCCATAGGTTGAATTTTCAGTTCCAACAGCATTTAGGAGGAGTGATCTCTTCTCACAATTTGTATCTGCCATGTCAGCCACCTCACAAGAATGTACATGGGATACCAGGTAGGATTCTATATGTGCACGTAAATATACATGTGCTGAACAGTCTACAGAGAAAGGGAGACAGGAATTCACATATTGGTTAACTTTACAAACAAATGGAGAACTACTTCTCTTAAATTGGACTAGATTTATAACACCTAGCCTTTATAATGCCAAAGGAAAGTCCAATTAGACACCATGCCTCCTCTGAACTGCATGTATTGCTATTCTGTTTGGGTTATTTTCCTCCATCATATCAGGATTGGTAATCAGAGTCCAGGAGGGTATGGGTTAGTGTCAGGGATTCAGTATTTTGAATGGAAAAGAGGAAAATGAATCCAATGTGTATGCAATTCTGTGCTACACAAAAATCTTCCCACTCTCATCAAGAACAATGCCTTGACATTACCTTTGCCCCGAGTAAGACACAATTTGAAGAAAAGAGTTAGAAAATCTGTGAATACATATATACAATGGAAAATGCTCAGGAGTTCACAACCTTGGAGGTGGTAGAGGAGTTTCCATAAGTAAGGGACAGGGTAAACACTCCACAAACATGGAGCTCTGCTGGCCTAAAGACTTCTTGGGAAACTGCCTCTGAGGTTGGACCCTTGAAATATATGTTGTTGTCAGGAGCTTTATCTTCCTTTGTAGTGAGACCATCAAAGCTTGGTCTGCATCTATGTAGCCTGGAGGACATGGTTTCTGATTTTCCAGTGAACATGAGGCAGCAGTGCTGAATTCTCTCTTTGTAGGTCAACTGTGGCCACTGGGGTCTAAGTGTTTCCCCGTGTGGACTGTGAGGCCATTTGGTCATCCTCCACTTTTCCTGGTGTTTCTTGCTGCTTCACTGGGAGTTTCCTATTTGCTTCATGAAATACAAGGAGTTCAACTGGGACACAGTTCTGGAGGGAGTACTGTCACGTGTGCTGACTCAGGGTCCGAGGACAATGCACCAACCAGGCTTCTATCCCACAGAGCTTGCCCCCTTGACCATAGCAACCTGTTTCTGAACATTGCCCGGAAACCTCTCCATATAACAAGATGCCTTTACATATAAGGGTCTGCTGGCTTCACCGTGTCAGTCACAAGCCATGTGGAAGCCAATGGCAGATCCACATGGCCCCACCACAGATGTTTTATCACACACCTGCACACCACTGCTCTAGGCCCACTAATCCGCAGGCTCCAACTTACTGGCATCTCTGTTCTACACCATTTTCATGAAACCCAGTCAATCAAGGCACTGTCTGGTACACTCATGATCAGCAACAGGACATCCAAAGGTTCTCCAGTGCCACCTGGTCATGGGAATTTCAAAAATTTCATGGTATTTATCAAGCCATTTTTCAAGGATGAACTTGGAGGCACTGTGGGTTTCTATTCATTCAGGAACCACTAAATGGTGAGGAAGCTCATTTCAATGAAAGCTCTGGAGAAACACTCAGAGGCAAGGCTTCCCAAGAGTGGCCAAAAGGTCACATCAAGCCAGGCCCATTGAGGTCTACAATGTGAGGTCCATGTGTGTTTTGACTCTCAATTATGGCTGCCAGGTCTTTAAGAATAAAATCATGTGATATCCTGGCTGAGATTCCCAGTGCTCTGTGGAAAGCCACCCTGGGCCTAGATCTCAGTTTCCAAGGGCAACTCTCATGCGTGGCCTCCTAAAATCCCAACACAATTCATGGCAATTCTTCTCTGAGTTCAGTTCCAGAACTCAGTCTCTGAGGGGAATCACGCCAGAGTTCAAGACCAGGTGGACCAAGTCATCCCTTCCAACCGCCACAGAAATGACCACAATTCAAACCAAAACACTGCCACATGGCCCTCATCTTCTTCCATATAGGCACTCATCACAACCTCTTGCTGGAGGTTTCCATGAGGGGGCAGCCCAAGACAGCGTCTAGAATAAGCTCCCTTGCCCCTCATTTGCCTAATGTCTGGGTGGCCTGGACACTCTTCCTGTGACCCAGGATTGATCAAATAGGCCTGCCATTAATACTGCTCTGCTCCTCCAATTTGAGGCCTACTGACTTTCGGGTATAGATTCTTTGTGTGAATTGGAGACATGAGAAAACCCAAGAACCTATGGGCTAGCCTCTGCAGGGCTTTGAAGAACTCATTTGACCCAAAGGATCCCTATTCTCACTTGATGGAGGTCAGGAACTTTCCAGAGGAAAGCGAGAGACTTCATCCACAATGACTGCTCTTTTTGCCATTTTGGCTTTGGATGCACACATGGGATCTTTCTTTAATCCATCAGGTGCTAAGACTCTAAGCCACAGCCTCACACAGGGCCAAGAGGCTGATTCACACACATCCCTTTGCACAGGAATTAAGCCAAAAGCCACAGGTGATGCCCCTTCATTTCCATTTGAAAACTGTTTACTTCAGGCTTCACAAAGGGGTGGCCTGAGGCAAAGACCTTCCTGACACTCAGGGCAACAGAACAATAGGTAAGCAAAAGGCCCAAAGCAGGGTTTCTCCACTGACACTTTACTGGTCACACTGATATCTGAGTTTTCTGAGATGCTTGCCATTCCCTTCAGTTATCCAGTGCATGGCCATGTCATAGAGCTGGGAGGTGGTACATATCTTGGACACAAAACCATGAGCCTATTCTGGAGAGTGGCCAGAATTCAGGAAGAAAACAGGAACTTAGCAAGATAGTAGGTGTTGCCCATAGATAAGGCAAGCCCCAGTCCATTCATAAATTGGAAAGGATGAATGCTGGAAAGTTTTCTACTAGACAGGATGCATCCATTGATTCATTCTCTTTTCCAATGTCTACAACCAGGGATACAGTGGGATACACAGACATAGAAACACTCGCCTTGTCCAACGACTTACTAGAAACAGTCCACTCCAAACCAAACAAACTGCCTTTCCTACCTATTCTCAGAACATGAGACAAAACCATAAACTCACACCCACACCCACTAAGGCACCTCCTTCCCCCAAGTAGGTCTGTGACTATCCGGAGTGTCTTCTGACTGGTGGGCCATACAATGTTCCCCTAAATGGCCCGTCCTCTCTCAGATCTGGCCTCCTTGGCCTACTCAATGAAGTTGTCAGGAGCCACCCGTGAGCCACTCACTACCTGCTTTCTCGGAAAAGTGCCCTCTTCAGAGTTTTCCTGGCATTTGGTCATCCTCACATCAGTAGGTACCAAGAAAGACTGACTCTGTCCTTGGTAAATGCAAACAAGTGAGCCCACTGGGACTGGGACTGAAACTGGCTCTGGGTGCCTGGCTTCCTTGTTGCCAAGTTCAGAGAGTTCCATCACAAAAGAAGTGAGGTGAGGTCACTTCCTTCAGGAACTGAATGAGGTCACTGCCTTAGCAACCAAGTTGTCCTAACAGTTGCTTCCAAGGGTCCTATGAGATGGAGGCTGCCCCTGCTTCCTGTGACACTTTCACAAGTTAGAATGGTATATCCTCCATAGGCACCCAGGAACAGCTTTCCACACAGGCCTGGTTTGGTCCATCTTGTCTACATTAAGAAGAGTGCGGCTCATTCAGACACAACCCTTCATCCTGACCAGGTTGTTTGCCATGGAAGATGACTTTTGCTCTCTCATGTCCTTCAGAGCTGCCTACATCTTCTCCAGGCATCATTTCTGCATGGACCTTTGAGTTCTCAGCACGTGGAAGATCCCCTACATTCCTCTATTGTAAGACCAACTCTGTCCCTGCTCTTCTGTAAAGTTGGATTGAGGGAACAGTGTATGGTTAGGGGTAAGAACATGTTGGATTTGGGTTAGGAATCATTCTACTGGATGAAGAATGGTATTGGGAACCTGCGATATTTATAATAATATATAGGTGAAGTATATGTATGAAAACAGAAATCTAAGTAAGCTTTGAAGCCCAGAAGGGCATTGGGCCCTTGACTGGGATACTTAGCTTGGAATTACATTCTGCACAGCTGTCTCAGATAAATTGATATACAATGGCATAAGACCTTGTACCTTGGATGATTGAATGTGGAAGAGAACATCCAGTCAAAAAGGGATAGTAGGTAGGATTAGGAAGAGAGTCAGTAGGTTTAGGAAGAAGAGTGAGTATAACATTTGGACCAAAAGTTCTTTAGCAGTAGGGTGTCAGTTAGAGAGTAGATGTAAATGTCAGCACATGTGAAGAGTCAGTCACAATAATGAATATGGGAAATTATATAGGAAAGCAGATATCAATAGAGACATTGGGAAATCAGTCAAAGTATAAAGTGAGTGATAGGATTAGATATTTTCAACAGGGTTGAGTTTGAATATGTAATCTTAGGACGAAGCAACTGTGTAGTCACCGATAGGATTGACATTTGAGAGCATCAGGCATCTGGACAAGGATGTTTTTAGTAATACATGCTCACTTTCCATTTAGACTTTGGAACAATCATAAGTGTGAACTTTGCATTATGTGTCCAGAATATCACTGTGATAAAATGTATATGTAGATCAGGTGACATGAGTATTTCTTCCACCATTTCTGGGAGCAATATCTTGAAGACGTATTGATTAGTATTTGGGGGCACCAATAGGTGTACCCTGTGTCTATGAATATAGAGATAATGCATGAATAGACCATACTGTGAATAAATAATAGAACTGGTTCCGATTTACATAATGGATTGAACTGATACCTGAAAATATATAGGAAATCTAATATTGATACACAATCATTCATTCCAACCAGTTATATATCTAATGATTATATTAGGGTTATGGTTTACCATGAAGGCTGTGTGAGATTTGCTTGAAAAGTGATTATGGAAATCAAAAATAATGTGTTTGGAAAGAAGTCTCATGAAAAGACCAGTCCAGAAATATACAGGAGTACATGTGTTCTGAAGCAGGAAGTGATTGAAAGTGAACCAAATGCCTGGAAATTTGTGAAAATTGTGGATGAAATATATATCTTATGATGTGCATCAACTGAAGAAATAGTGATGTACCAGTGTCGAAAAAAAAGAAACGTCAAAATACACATCATGTATCATAGGAATCTGCTTGCATTGATGCGAAACTCGGTCAGTTACAGTAGAAATATTAGGATTTCTAAGCACCATTCACTAGGAAACAAATGTGTATTTCAGGTGGATGAATATTTCTGAGAATAATCTTTTGAAAAGATGATTATAAATCCACATACATGAACATGAATGAATTTAGGGAGTGTATAATAAGACACATATATTTCATACTTTGAAAAATCTGGAGAGAGAGTGTGTGTGTGTGTGTGTGTGTGTGTGTATATATATATATATATATATATATATATACATTCAAACATACAAACACACAGAGACTTTAAAAAGTAGAAATATATACGCCAATCAAAATTCATCATGAAATATACATCATCCACAGATCCAAAAATATTTAATTTACTGAACATGGATTTATGTATCATGTTGTTCAAGTAGAAAGCTCACCCATAGGTTGAATTTTCAGTTCCAACAGCATTTAGGAGGAGTGATCTCTTCTCACAATTTGTATCTGCCATGTCAGCCACCTCACAAGAATGTACATGGGATACCAGGTAGGATTCTATATGTGCACGTAAATATACATGTGCTGAACAGTCTACAGAGAAAGGGAGACAGGAATTCACATATTGGTTAACTTTACAAACAAATGGAGAACTACTTCTCTTAAATTGGACTAGATTTATAACACCTAGCCTTTATAATGCCAAAGGAAAGTCCAATTAGACACCATGCCTCCTCTGAACTGCATGTATTGCTATTCTGTTTGGGTTATTTTCCTCCATCATATCAGGATTGGTAATCAGAGTCCAGGAGGGTATGGGTTAGTGTCAGGGATTCAGTATTTTGAATGGAAAAGAGGAAAATGAATCCAATGTGTATGCAATTCTGTGCTACACAAAAATCTTCCCACTCTCATCAAGAACAATGCCTTGACATTACCTTTGCCCCGAGTAAGACACAATTTGAAGAAAAGAGTTAGAAAATCTGTGAATACATATATACAATGGAAAATGCTCAGGAGTTCACAACCTTGGAGGTGGTAGAGGAGTTTCCATAAGTAAGGGACAGGGTAAACACTCCACAAACATGGAGCTCTGCTGGCCTAAAGACTTCTTGGGAAACTGCCTCTGAGGTTGGACCCTTGAAATATATGTTGTTGTCAGGAGCTTTATCTTCCTTTGTAGTGAGACCATCAAAGCTTGGTCTGCATCTATGTAGCCTGGAGGACATGGTTTCTGATTTTCCAGTGAACATGAGGCAGCAGTGCTGAATTCTCTCTTTGTAGGTCAACTGTGGCCACTGGGGTCTAAGTGTTTCCCCGTGTGGACTGTGAGGCCATTTGGTCATCCTCCACTTTTCCTGGTGTTTCTTGCTGCTTCACTGGGAGTTTCCTATTTGCTTCATGAAATACAAGGAGTTCAACTGGGACACAGTTCTGGAGGGAGTACTGTCACGTGTGCTGACTCAGGGTCCGAGGACAATGCACCAACCAGGCTTCTATCCCACAGAGCTTGCCCCCTTGACCATAGCAACCTGTTTCTGAACATTGCCCGGAAACCTCTCCATATAACAAGATGCCTTTACATATAAGGGTCTGCTGGCTTCACCGTGTCAGTCACAAGCCATGTGGAAGCCAATGGCAGATCCACATGGCCCCACCACAGATGTTTTATCACACACCTGCACACCACTGCTCTAGGCCCACTAATCCGCAGGCTCCAACTTACTGGCATCTCTGTTCTACACCATTTTCATGAAACCCAGTCAATCAAGGCACTGTCTGGTACACTCATGATCAGCAACAGGACATCCAAAGGTTCTCCAGTGCCACCTGGTCATGGGAATTTCAAAAATTTCATGGTATTTATCAAGCCATTTTTCAAGGATGAACTTGGAGGCACTGTGGGTTTCTATTCATTCAGGAACCACTAAATGGTGAGGAAGCTCATTTCAATGAAAGCTCTGGAGAAACACTCAGAGGCAAGGCTTCCCAAGAGTGGCCAAAAGGTCACATCAAGCCAGGCCCATTGAGGTCTACAATGTGAGGTCCATGTGTGTTTTGACTCTCAATTATGGCTGCCAGGTCTTTAAGAATAAAATCATGTGATATCCTGGCTGAGATTCCCAGTGCTCTGTGGAAAGCCACCCTGGGCCTAGATCTCAGTTTCCAAGGGCAACTCTCATGCGTGGCCTCCTAAAATCCCAACACAATTCATGGCAATTCTTCTCTGAGTTCAGTTCCAGAACTCAGTCTCTGAGGGGAATCACGCCAGAGTTCAAGACCAGGTGGACCAAGTCATCCCTTCCAACCGCCACAGAAATGACCACAATTCAAACCAAAACACTGCCACATGGCCCTCATCTTCTTCCATATAGGCACTCATCACAACCTCTTGCTGGAGGTTTCCATGAGGGGGCAGCCCAAGACAGCGTCTAGAATAAGCTCCCTTGCCCCTCATTTGCCTAATGTCTGGGTGGCCTGGACACTCTTCCTGTGACCCAGGATTGATCAAATAGGCCTGCCATTAATACTGCTCTGCTCCTCCAATTTGAGGCCTACTGACTTTCGGGTATAGATTCTTTGTGTGAATTGGAGACATGAGAAAACCCAAGAACCTATGGGCTAGCCTCTGCAGGGCTTTGAAGAACTCATTTGACCCAAAGGATCCCTATTCTCACTTGATGGAGGTCAGGAACTTTCCAGAGGAAAGCGAGAGACTTCATCCACAATGACTGCTCTTTTTGCCATTTTGGCTTTGGATGCACACATGGGATCTTTCTTTAATCCATCAGGTGCTGAGACTCTAAGCCACAGCCTCACACAGGGCCAAGAGGCTGATTCACACACATCCCTTTGCACAGGAATTAAGCCAAAAGCCACAGGTGATGCCCCTTCATTTCCATTTGAAAACTGTTTACTTCAGGCTTCACAAAGGGGTGGCCTGAGGCAAAGACCTTCCTGACACTCAGGGCAACAGAACAATAGGTAAGCAAAAGGCCCAAAGCAGGGTTTCTCCACTGACACTTTACTGGTCACACTGATATCTGAGTTTTCTGAGATGCTTGCCATTCCCTTCAGTTATCCAGTGCATGGCCATGTCATAGAGCTGGGAGGTGGTACATATCTTGGACACAAAACCATGAGCCTATTCTGGAGAGTGGCCAGAATTCAGGAAGAAAACAGGAACTTAGCAAGATAGTAGGTGTTGCCCATAGATAAGGCAAGCCCCAGTCCATTCATAAATTGGAAAGGATGAATGCTGGAAAGTTTTCTACTAGACAGGATGCATCCATTGATTCATTCTCTTTTCCAATGTCTACAACCAGGGATACAGTGGGATACACAGACATAGAAACACTCGCCTTGTCCAACGACTTACTAGAAACAGTCCACTCCAAACCAAACAAACTGCCTTTCCTACCTATTCTCAGAACATGAGACAAAACCATAAACTCACACCCACACCCACTAAGGAACCTCCTTCCCCCAAGTAGGTCTGTGACTATCCGGAGTGTCTTCTGACTGGTGGGCCATACAATGTTCCCCTAAATGGCCCGTCCTCTCTCAGATCTGGCCTCCTTGGCCTACTCAATGAAGTTGTCAGGAGCCACCCGTGAGCCACTCACTACCTGCTTTCTCGGAAAAGTGCCCTCTTCAGAGTTTTCCTGGCATTTGGTCATCCTCACATCAGTAGGTACCAAGAAAGACTGACTCTGTCCTTGGTAAATGCAAACAAGTGAGCCCACTGGGACTGGGACTGAAACTGGCTCTGGGTGCCTGGCTTCCTTGTTGCCAAGTTCAGAGAGTTCCATCACAAAAGAAGTGAGGTGAGGTCACTTCCTTCAGGAACTGAATGAGGTCACTGCCTTAGCAACCAAGTTGTCCTAACAGTTGCTTCCAAGGGTCCTATGAGATGGAGGCTGCCCCTGCTTCCTGTGACACTTTCACAAGTTAGAATGGTATATCCTCCATAGGCACCCAGGAACAGCTTTCCACACAGGCCTGGTTTGGTCCATCTTGTCTACATTAAGAAGAGTGCGGCTCATTCAGACACAACCCTTCATCCTGACCAGGTTGTTTGCCATGGAAGATGACTTTTGCTCTCTCATGTCCTTCAGAGCTGCCTACATCTTCTCC
This sequence comes from Urocitellus parryii, assembly GCF_045843805.1. NCBI lineage: Eukaryota > Metazoa > Chordata > Mammalia > Rodentia > Sciuridae > Urocitellus > Urocitellus parryii. The sequence goes on along the minus strand of NW_027554041.1, from coordinate 110,819 downwards.
AGGCATCATTTCTGCATGGACCTTTGAGTTCTCAGCACGTGGAAGATCCCCTACATTCCTCTATTGTAAGACCAACTCTGTCCCTGCTCTTCTGTAAAGTTGGATTGAGGGAACAGTGTATGGTTAGGGGTAAGAACATGTTGGATTTGGGTTAGGAATCATTCTACTGGATGAAGAATGGTATTGGGAACCTGCGATATTTATAATAATATATAGGTGAAGTATATGTATGAAAACAGAAATCTAAGTAAGCTTTGAAGCCCAGAAGGGCATTGGGCCCTTGACTGGGATACTTAGCTTGGAATTACATTCTGCACAGCTGTCTCAGATAAATTGATATACAATGGCATAAGACCTTGTACCTTGGATGATTGAATGTGGAAGAGAACATCCAGTCAAAAAGGGATAGTAGGTAGGATTAGGAAGAGAGTCAGTAGGTTTAGGAAGAAGAGTGAGTATAACATTTGGACCAAAAGTTCTTTAGCAGTAGGGTGTCAGTTAGAGAGTAGATGTAAATGTCAGCACATGTGAAGAGTCAGTCACAATAATGAATATGGGAAATTATATAGGAAAGCAGATATCAATAGAGACATTGGGAAATCAGTCAAAGTATAAAGTGAGTGATAGGATTAGATATTTTCAACAGGGTTGAGTTTGAATATGTAATCTTAGGACGAAGCAACTGTGTAGTCACCGATAGGATTGACATTTGAGAGCATCAGGCATCTGGACAAGGATGTTTTTAGTAATACATGCTCACTTTCCATTTAGACTTTGGAACAATCATAAGTGTGAACTTTGCATTATGTGTCCAGAATATCACTGTGATAAAATGTATATGTAGATCAGGTGACATGAGTATTTCTTCCACCATTTCTGGGAGCAATATCTTGAAGACGTATTGATTAGTATTTGGGGGCACCAATAGGTGTACCCTGTGTCTATGAATATAGAGATAATGCATGAATAGACCATACTGTGAATAAATAATAGAACTGGTTCCGATTTACATAATGGATTGAACTGATACCTGAAAATATATAGGAAATCTAATATTGATACACAATCATTCATTCCAACCAGTTATATATCTAATGATTATATTAGGGTTATGGTTTACCATGAAGGCTGTGTGAGATTTGCTTGAAAAGTGATTATGGAAATCAAAAATAATGTGTTTGGAAAGAAGTCTCATGAAAAGACCAGTCCAGAAATATACAGGAGTACATGTGTTCTGAAGCAGGAAGTGATTGAAAGTGAACCAAATGCCTGGAAATTTGTGAAAATTGTGGATGAAATATATATCTTATGATGTGCATCAACTGAAGAAATAGTGATGTACCAGTGTCGAAAAAAAAGAAACGTCAAAATACACATCATGTATCATAGGAATCTGCTTGCATTGATGCGAAACTCGGTCAGTTACAGTAGAAATATTAGGATTTCTAAGCACCATTCACTAGGAAACAAATGTGTATTTCAGGTGGATGAATATTTCTGAGAATAATCTTTTGAAAAGATGATTATAAATCCACATACATGAACATGAATGAATTTAGGGAGTGTATAATAAGACACATATATTTCATACTTTGAAAAATCTGGAGAGAGAGTGTGTGTGTGTGTGTGTGTGTGTATATGTATATATATATATATATATATATATATATATATATATATATACATTCAAACATAAAAACACACAGAGACTTTAAAAAGTAGAAATATATACGCCAATCAAAATTCATCATGAAATATACATCATCCACAGATCCAAAAATATTTAATTTACTGAACATGGATTTATGTATCATGTTGTTCAAGTAGAAAGCTCACCCATAGGTTGAATTTTCAGTTCCAACAGCATTTAGGAGGAGTGATCTCTTCTCACAATTTGTATCTGCCATGTCAGCCACCTCACAAGAATGTACATGGGATACCAGGTAGGATTCTATATGTGCACGTAAATATACATGTGCTGAACAGTCTACAGAGAAAGGGAGACAGGAATTCACATATTGGTTAACTTTACAAACAAATGGAGAACTACTTCTCTTAAATTGGACTAGATTTATAACACCTAGCCTTTATAATGCCAAAGGAAAGTCCAATTAGACACCATGCCTCCTCTGAACTGCATGTATTGCTATTCTGTTTGGGTTATTTTCCTCCATCATATCAGGATTGGTAATCAGAGTCCAGGAGGGTATGGGTTAGTGTCAGGGATTCAGTATTTTGAATGGAAAAGAGGAAAATGAATCCAATGTGTATGCAATTCTGTGCTACACAAAAATCTTCCCACTCTCGTCAAGAACAATGCCTTGACATTACCTTTGCCCCGAGTAAGACACAATTTGAAGAAAAGAGTTAGAAAATCTGTGAATACATATATACAATGGAAAATGCTCAGGAGTTCACAACCTTGGAGGTGGTAGAGGAGTTTCCATAAGTAAGGGACAGGGTAAACACTCCACAAACATGGAGCTCTGCTGGCCTAAAGACTTCTTGGGAAACTGCCTCTGAGGTTGGACCCTTGAAATATATGTTGTTGTCAGGAGCTTTATCTTCCTTTGTAGTGAGACCATCAAAGCTTGGTCTGCATCTATGTAGCCTGGAGGACATGGTTTCTGATTTTCCAGTGAACATGAGGCAGCAGTGCTGAATTCTCTCTTTGTAGGTCAACTGTGGCCACTGGGGTCTAAGTGTTTCCCCGTGTGGACTGTGAGGCCATTTGGTCATCCTCCACTTTTCCTGGTGTTTCTTGCTGCTTCACTGGGAGTTTCCTATTTGCTTCATGAAATACAAGGAGTTCAACTGGGACACAGTTCTGGAGGGAGTACTGTCACGTGTGCTGACTCAGGGTCCGAGGACAATGCACCAACCAGGCTTCTATCCCACAGAGCTTGCCCCCTTGACCATAGCAACCTGTTTCTGAACATTGCCCGGAAACCTCTCCATATAACAAGATGCCTTTACATATAAGGGTCTGCTGGCTTCACCGTGTCAGTCACAAGCCATGTGGAAGCCAATGGCAGATCCACATGGCCCCACCACACATGTTTTATCACACACCTGCACACCACTGCTCTAGGCCCACTAATCCGCAGGCTCCAACTTACTGGCATCTCTGTTCTACACCATTTTCATGAAACCCAGTCAATCAAGGCACTGTCTGGTACACTCATGATCAGCAACAGGACATCCAAAGGTTCTCCAGTGCCACCTGGTCATGGGAATTTCAAAAATTTCATGGTATTTATCAAGCCATTTTTCAAGGATGAACTTGGAGGCACTGTGGGTTTCTATTCATTCAGGAACCACTAAATGGTGAGGAAGCTCATTTCAATGAAAGCTCTGGAGAAACACTCAGAGGCAAGGCTTCCCAAGAGTGGCCAAAAGGTCACATCAAGCCAGGCCCATTGAGGTCTACAATGTGAGGTCCATGTGTGTTTTGACTCTCAATTATGGCTGCCAGGTCTTTAAGAATAAAATCATGTGATATCCTGGCTGAGATTCCCAGTGCTCTGTGGAAAGCCACCCTGGGCCTAGATCTCAGTTTCCAAGGGCAACTCTCATGCGTGGCCTCCTAAAATCCCAACACAATTCATGGCAATTCTTCTCTGAGTTCAGTTCCAGAACTCAGTCTCTGAGGGGAATCACGCCAGAGTTCAAGACCAGGTGGACCAAGTCATCCCTTCCAACCGCCACAGAAATGACCACAATTCAAACCAAAACACTGCCACATGGCCCTCATCTTCTTCCATATAGGCACTCATCACAACCTCTTGCTGGAGGTTTCCATGAGGGGGCAGCCCAAGACAGCGTCTAGAATAAGCTCCCTTGCCCCTCATTTGCCTAATGTCTGGGTGGCCTGGACACTCTTCCTGTGACCCAGGATTGATCAAATAGGCCTGCCATTAATACTGCTCTGCTCCTCCAATTTGAGGCCTACTGACTTTCGGGTATAGATTCTTTGTGTGAATTGGAGACATGAGAAAACCCAAGAACCTATGGGCTAGCCTCTGCAGGGCTTTGAAGAACTCATTTGACCCAAAGGATCCCTATTCTCACTTGATGGAGGTCAGGAACTTTCCAGAGGAAAGCGAGAGACTTCATCCACAATGACTGCTCTTTTTGCCATTTTGGCTTTGGATGCACACATGGGATCTTTCTTTAATCCATCAGGTGCTGAGACTCTAAGCCACAGCCTCACACAGGGCCAAGAGGCTGATTCACACACATCCCTTTGCACAGGAATTAAGCCAAAAGCCACAGGTGATGCCCCTTCATTTCCATTTGAAAACTGTTTACTTCAGGCTTCACAAAGGGGTGGCCTGAGGCAAAGACCTTCCTGACACTCAGGGCAACAGAACAATAGGTAAGCAAAAGGCCCAAAGCAGGGTTTCTCCACTGACACTTTACTGGTCACACTGATATCTGAGTTTTCTGAGATGCTTGCCATTCCCTTCAGTTATCCAGTGCATGGCCATGTCATAGAGCTGGGAGGTGGTACATATCTTGGACACAAAACCATGAGCCTATTCTGGAGAGTGGCCAGAATTCAGGAAGAAAACAGGAACTTAGCAAGATAGTAGGTGTTGCCCATAGATAAGGCAAGCCCCAGTCCATTCATAAATTGGAAAGGATGAATGCTGGAAAGTTTTCTACTAGACAGGATGCATCCATTGATTCATTCTCTTTTCCAATGTCTACAACCAGGGATACAGTGGGATACACAGACATAGAAACACTCGCCTTGTCCAACGACTTACTAGAAACAGTCCACTCCAAACCAAACAAACTGCCTTTCCTACCTATTCTCAGAACATGAGACAAAACCATAAACTCACACCCACACCCACTAAGGCACCTCCTTCCCCCAAGTAGGTCTGTGACTATCCGGAGTGTCTTCTGACTGGTGGGCCATACAATGTTCCCCTAAATGGCCCGTCCTCTCTCAGATCTGGCCTCCTTGGCCTACTCAATGAAGTTGTCAGGAGCCACCCGTGAGCCACTCACTACCTGCTTTCTCGGAAAAGTGCCCTCTTCAGAGTTTTCCTGGCATTTGGTCATCCTCACATCAGTAGGTACCAAGAAAGACTGACTCTGTCCTTGGTAAATGCAAACAAGTGAGCCCACTGGGACTGGGACTGAAACTGGCTCTGGGTGCCTGGCTTCCTTGTTGCCAAGTTCAGAGAGTTCCATCACAAAAGAAGTGAGGTGAGGTCACTTCCTTCAGGAACTGAATGAGGTCACTGCCTTAGCAACCAAGTTGTCCTAACAGTTGCTTCCAAGGGTCCTATGAGATGGAGGCTGCCCCTGCTTCCTGTGACACTTTCACAAGTTAGAATGGTATATCCTCCATAGGCACCCAGGAACAGCTTTCCACACAGGCCTGGTTTGGTCCATCTTGTCTACATTAAGAAGAGTGCGGCTCATTCAGACACAACCCTTCATCCTGACCAGGTTGTTTGCCATGGAAGATGACTTTTGCTCTCTCATGTCCTTCAGAGCTGCCTACATCTTCTCCAGGCATCATTTCTGCATGGACCTTTGAGTTCTCAGCACGTGGAAGATCCCCTACATTCCTCTATTGTAAGACCAACTCTGTCCCTGCTCTTCTGTAAAGTTGGATTGAGGGAACAGTGTATGGTTAGGGGTAAGAACATGTTGGATTTGGGTTAGGAATCATTCTACTGGATGAAGAATGGTATTGGGAACCTGCGATATTTATAATAATATATAGGTGAAGTATATGTATGAAAACAGAAATCTAAGTAAGCTTTGAAGCCCAGAAGGGCATTGGGCCCTTGACTGGGATACTTAGCTTGGAATTACATTCTGCACAGCTGTCTCAGATAAATTGATATACAATGGCATAAGACCTTGTACCTTGGATGATTGAATGTGGAAGAGAACATCCAGTCAAAAAGGGATAGTAGGTAGGATTAGGAAGAGAGTCAGTAGGTTTAGGAAGAAGAGTGAGTATAACATTTGGACCAAAAGTTCTTTAGCAGTAGGGTGTCAGTTAGAGAGTAGATGTAAATGTCAGCACATGTGAAGAGTCAGTCACAATAATGAATATGGGAAATTATATAGGAAAGCAGATATCAATAGAGACATTGGGAAATCAGTCAAAGTATAAAGTGAGTGATAGGATTAGATATTTTCAACAGGGTTGAGTTTGAATATGTAATCTTAGGACGAAGCAACTGTGTAGTCACCGATAGGATTGACATTTGAGAGCATCAGGCATCTGGACAAGGATGTTTTTAGTAATACATGCTCACTTTCCATTTAGACTTTGGTACAATCATAAGTGTGAACTTTGCATTATGTGTCCAGAATATCACTGTGATAAAATGTATATGTAGATCAGGTGACATGAGTATTTCTTCCACCATTTCTGGGAGCAATATCTTGAAGACGTATTGATTAGTATTTGGGGGCACCAATAGGTGTACCCTGTGTCTATGAATATAGAGATAATGCATGAATAGACCATACTGTGAATAAATAATAGAACTGGTTCCGATTTACATAATGGATTGAACTGATACCTGAAAATATATAGGAAATCTAATATTGATACACAATCATTCATTCCAACCAGTTATATATCTAATGATTATATTAGGGTTATGGTTTACCATGAAGGCTGTGTGAGATTTGCTTGAAAAGTGATTATGGAAATCAAAAATAATGTGTTTGGAAAGAAGTCTCATGAAAAGACCAGTCCAGAAATATACAGGAGTACATGTGTTCTGAAGCAGGAAGTGATTGAAAGTGAACCAAATGCCTGGAAATTTGTGAAAATTGTGGATGAAATATATATCTTATGATGTGCATCAACTGAAGAAATAGTGATGTACCAGTGTCGAAAAAAAAGAAACGTCAAAATACACATCATGTATCATAGGAATCTGCTTGCATTGATGCGAAACTCGGTCAGTTACAGTAGAAATATTAGGATTTCTAAGCACCATTCACTAGGAAACAAATGTGTATTTCAGGTGGATGAATATTTCTGAGAATAATCTTTTGAAAAGATGATTATAAATCCACATACATGAACATGAATGAATTTAGGGAGTGTATAATAAGACACATATATTTCATACTTTGAAAAATCTGGAGAGAGAGTGTGTGTGTGTGTGTGTGTGTGTGTGTATATATATATATATATATATATACATTCAAACATACAAACACACAGAGACTTTAAAAAGTAGAAATATATACGCCAATCAAAATTCATCATGAAATATACATCATCCACAGATCCAAAAATATTTAATTTACTGAACATGGATTTATGTATCATGTTGTTCAAGTAGAAAGCTCACCCATAGGTTGAATTTTCAGTTCCAACAGCATTTAGGAGGAGTGATCTCTTCTCACAATTTGTATCTGCCATGTCAGCCACCTCACAAGAATGTACATGGGATACCAGGTAGGATTCTATATGTGCACGTAAATATACATGTGCTGAACAGTCTACAGAGAAAGGGAGACAGGAATTCACATATTGGTTAACTTTACAAACAAATGGAGAACTACTTCTCTTAAATTGGACTAGATTTATAACACCTAGCCTTTATAATGCCAAAGGAAAGTCCAATTAGACACCATGCCTCCTCTGAACTGCATGTATTGCTATTCTGTTTGGGTTATTTTCCTCCATCATATCAGGATTGGTAATCAGAGTCCAGGAGGGTATGGGTTAGTGTCAGGGATTCAGTATTTTGAATGGAAAAGAGGAAAATGAATCCAATGTGTATGCAATTCTGTGCTACACAAAAATCTTCCCACTCTCATCAAGAACAATGCCTTGACATTACCTTTGCCCCGAGTAAGACACAATTTGAAGAAAAGAGTTAGAAAATCTGTGAATACATATATACAATGGAAAATGCTCAGGAGTTCACAACCTTGGAGGTGGTAGAGGAGTTTCCATAAGTAAGGGACAGGGTAAACACTCCACAAACATGGAGCTCTGCTGGCCTAAAGACTTCTTGGGAAACTGCCTCTGAGGTTGGACCCTTGAAATATATGTTGTTGTCAGGAGCTTTATCTTCCTTTGTAGTGAGACCATCAAAGCTTGGTCTGCATCTATGTAGCCTGGAGGACATGGTTTCTGATTTTCCAGTGAACATGAGGCAGCAGTGCTGAATTCTCTCTTTGTAGGTCAACTGTGGCCACTGGGGTCTAAGTGTTTCCCCGTGTGGACTGTGAGGCCATTTGGTCATCCTCCACTTTTCCTGGTGTTTCTTGCTGCTTCACTGGGAGTTTCCTATTTGCTTCATGAAATACAAGGAGTTCAACTGGGACACAGTTCTGGAGGGAGTACTGTCACGTGTGCTGACTCAGGGTCCGAGGACAATGCACCAACCAGGCTTCTATCCCACAGAGCTTGCCCCCTTGACCATAGCAACCTGTTTCTGAACCTCTCCATATAACAAGATGCCTTTACATATAAGGGTCTGCTGGCTTCACCGTGTCAGTCACAAGCCATGTGGAAGCCAATGGCAGATCCACATGGCCCCACCACAGATGTTTTATCACACACCTGCACACCACTGCTCTAGGCCCACTAATCCGCAGGCTCCAACTTACTGGCATCTCTGTTCTACACCATTTTCATGAAACCCAGTCAATCAAGGCACTTTCTGGTACACTCATGATCAGCAACAGGACATCCAAAGGTTCTCCAGTGCCACCTGGTCATGGGAATTTCAAAAATTTCATGGTATTTATCAAGCCATTTTTCAAGGATGAACTTGGAGGCACTGTGGGTTTCTATTCATTCAGGAACCACTAAATGGTGAGGAATCTCATTTCAATGAAAGCTCTGGAGAAACACTCAGAGGCAAGGCTTCCCAAGAGTGGCCAAAAGGTCACATCAAGCCAGGCCCATTGAGGTCTACAATGTGAGGTCCATGTGTGTTTTGACTCTCAATTATGGCTGCCAGGTCTTTAAGAATAAAATCATGTGATATCCTGGCTGAGATTCCCAGTGCTCTGTGGAAAGCCACCCTGGGCCTAGATCTCAGTTTCCAAGGGCAACTCTCATGCGTGGCCTCCTAAAATCCCAACACATTTCATGGCAATTCTTCTCTGAGTTCAGTTCCAGAACTCAGTCTCTGAGGGGAATCACGCCAGAGTTCAAGACCAGGTGGACCAAGTCATCCCTTCCAACCGCCACAGAAATGACCACAATTCAAACCAAAACACTGCCACATGGCCCTCATCTTCTTCCATATAGGCACTCATCATAACCTCTTGCTGGAGGTTTCCATGAGGGGGCAGCCCAAGACAGCGTCTAGAATAAGCTCCCTTGCCCCTCATTTGCCTAATGTCTGGGTGGCCTGGACACTCTTCCTGTGACCCAGGATTGATCAAATAGGCCTGCCATTAATACTGCTCTGCTCCTCCAATTTGAGGCCTACTGACTTTCGGGTATAGATTCTTTGTGTGAATTGGAGACATGAGAAAACCCAAGAACCTATGGGCTAGCCTCTGCAGGGCTTTGAAGAACTCATTTGACCCAAAGGATCCCTATTCTCACTTGATGGAGGTCAGGAACTTTCCAGAGGAAAGCGAGAGACTTCATCCACAATGACTGCTCTTTTTGCCATTTTGGCTTTGGATGCACACATGGGATCTTTCTTTAATCCATCAGGTGCTGAGACTCTAAGCCACAGCCTCACACAGGGCCAAGAGGCTGATTCACACACATCCCTTTGCACAGGAATTAAGCCAAAAGCCACAGGTGATGCCCCTTCATTTCCATTTGAAAACTGTTTACTTCAGGCTTCACAAAGGGGTGGCCTGAGGCAAAGACCTTCCTGACACTCAGGGCAACAGAACAATAGGTAAGCAAAAGGCCCAAAGCAGGGTTTCTCCACTGACACTTTACTGGTCACACTGATATCTGAGTTTTCTGAGATGCTTGCCATTCCCTTCAGTTATCCAGTGCATGGCCATGTCATAGAGCTGGGAGGTGGTACATATCTTGGACACAAAACCATGAGCCTATTCTGGAGAGTGGCCAGAATTCAGGAAGAAAACAGGAACTTAGCAAGATAGTAGGTGTTGCCCATAGATAAGGCAAGCCCCAGTCCATTCATAAATTGGAAAGGATGAATGCTGGAAAGTTTTCTACTAGACAGGATGCATCCATTGATTCATTCTCTTTTCCAATGTCTACAACCAGGGATACAGTGGGATACACAGACATAGAAACACTCGCCTTGTCCAACGACTTACTAGAAACAGTCCACTCCAAACCAAACAAACTGCCTTTCCTACCTATTCTCAGAACATGAGACAAAACCATAAACTCACACCCACACCCACTAAGGCACCTCCTTCCCCCAAGTAGGTCTGTGACTATCCGGAGTGTCTTCTGACTGGTGGGCCATACAATGTTCCCCTAAATGGCCCGTCCTCTCTCAGATCTGGCCTCCTTGGCCTACTCAATGAAGTTGTCAGGAGCCACCCGTGAGCCACTCACTACCTGCTTTCTCGGAAAAGTGCCCTCTTCAGAGTTTTCCTGGCATTTGGTCATCCTCACATCAGTAGGTACCAAGAAAGACTGACTCTGTCCTTGGTAAATGCAAACAAGTGAGCCCACTGGGACTGGGACTGAAACTGGCTCTGGGTGCCTGGCTTCCTTGTTGCCAAGTTCAGAGAGTTCCATCACAAAAGAAGTGAGGTGAGGTCACTTCCTTCAGGAACTGAATGAGGTCACTGCCTTAGCAACCAAGTTGTCCTAACAGTTGCTTCCAAGGGTCCTATGAGATGGAGGCTGCCCCTGCTTCCTGTGACACTTTCACAAGTTAGAATGGTATATCCTCCATAGGCACCCAGGAACAGCTTTCCACACAGGCCTGGTTTGGTCCATCTTGTCTACATTAAGAAGAGTGCGGCTCATTCAGACACAACCCTTCATCCTGACCAGGTTGTTTGCCATGGAAGATGACTTTTGCTCTCTCATGTCCTTCAGAGCTGCCTACATCTTCTCCAGGCATCATTTCTGCATGGACCTTTGAGTTCTCAGCACGTGGAAGATCCCCTACATTCCTCTATTGTAAGACCAACTCTGTCCCTGCTCTTCTGTAAAGTTGGATTGAGGGAACAGTGTATGGTTAGGGGTAAGAACATGTTGGATTTGGGTTAGGAATCATTCTACTGGATGAAGAATGGTATTGGGAACCTGCGATATTTATAATAATATATAGGTGAAGTATATGTATGAAAACAGAAATCTAAGTAAGCTTTGAAGCCCAGAAGGGCATTGGGCCCTTGACTGGGATACTTAGCTTGGAATTACATTCTGCACAGCTGTCTCAGATAAATTGATATACAATGGCATAAGACCTTGTACCTTGGATGATTGAATGTGGAAGAGAACATCCAGTCAAAAAGGGATAGTAGGTAGGATTAGGAAGAGAGTCAGTAGGTTTAGGAAGAAGAGTGAGTATAACATTTGGACCAAAAGTTCTTTAGCAGTAGGGTGTCAGTTAGAGAGTAGATGTAAATGTCAGCACATGTGAAGAGTCAGTCACAATAATGAATATGGGAAATTATATAGGAAAGCAGATATCAATAGAGACATTGGGAAATCAGTCAAAGTATAAAGTGAGTGATAGGATTAGATATTTTCAACAGGGTTGAGTTTGAATATGTAATCTTAGGACGAAGCAACTGTGTAGTCACCGATAGGATTGACATTTGAGAGCATCAGGCATCTGGACAAGGATGTTTTTAGTAATACATGCTCACTTTCCATTTAGACTTTGGAACAATCATAAGTGTGAACTTTGCATTATGTGTCCAGAATATCACTGTGATAAAATGTATATGTAGATCAGGTGACATGAGTATTTCTTCCACCATTTCTGGGAGCAATATCTTGAAGACGTATTGATTAGTATTTGGGGGCACCAATAGGTGTACCCTGTGTCTATGAATATAGAGATAATGCATGAATAGACCATACTGTGAATAAATAATAGAACTGGTTCCGATTTACATAATGGATTGAACTGATACCTGAAAATATATAGGAAATCTAATATTGATACACAATCATTCATTCCAACCAGTTATATATCTAATGATTATATTAGGGTTATGGTTTACCATGAAGGCTGTGTGAGATTTGCTTGAAAAGTGATTATGGAAATCAAAAATAATGTGTTTGGAAAGAAGTCTCATGAAAAGACCAGTCCAGAAATATACAGGAGTACATGTGTTCTGAAGCAGGAAGTGATTGAAAGTGAACCAAATGCCTGGAAATTTGTGAAAATTGTGGATGAAATATATATCTTATGATGTGCATCAACTGAAGAAATAGTGATGTACCAGTGTCGAAAAAAAAGAAACGTCAAAATACACATCATGTATCATAGGAATCTGCTTGCATTGATGCGAAACTCGGTCAGTTACAGTAGAAATATTAGGATTTCTAAGCACCATTCACTAGGAAACAAATGTGTATTTCAGGTGGATGAATATTTCTGAGAATAATCTTTTGAAAAGATGATTATAAATCCACATACATGAACATGAATGAATTTAGGGAGTGTATAATAAGACACATATATTTCATACTTTGAAAAATCTGGAGAGAGAGTGTGTGTGTGTGTGTGTGTGTGTGTATATATATATATATAAATATATATACATTCAAACATACAAACACACAGAGACTTTAAAAAGTAGAAATATATACGCCAATCAAAATTCATCATGAAATATACATCATCCACAGATCCAAAAATATTTAATTTACTGAACATGGATTTATGTATCATGTTGTTCAAGTAGAAAGCTCACCCATAGGTTGAATTTTCAGTTCCAACAGCATTTAGGAGGAGTGATCTCTTCTCACAATTTGTATCTGCCATGTCAGCCACCTCACAAGAATGTACATGGGATACCAGGTAGGATTCTATATGTGCACGTAAATATACATGTGCTGAACAGTCTACAGAGAAAGGGAGACAGGAATTCACATATTGGTTAACTTTACAAACAAATGGAGAACTACTTCTCTTAAATTGGACTAGATTTATAACACCTAGCCTTTATAATGCCAAAGGAAAGTCCAATTAGACACCATGCCTCCTCTGAACTGCATGTATTGCTATTCTGTTTGGGTTATTTTCCTCCATCATATCAGGATTGGTAATCAGAGTCCAGGAGGGTATGGGTTAGTGTCAGGGATTCAGTATTTTGAATGGAAAAGAGGAAAATGAATCCAATGTGTATGCAATTCTGTGCTACACAAAAATCTTCCCACTCTCATCAAGAACAATGCCTTGACATTACCTTTGCCCCGAGTAAGACACAATTTGAAGAAAAGAGTTAGAAAATCTGTGAATACATATATACAATGGAAAATGCTCAGGAGTTCACAACCTTGGAGGTGGTAGAGGAGTTTCCATAAGTAAGGGACAGGGTAAACACTCCACAAACATGGAGCTCTGCTGGCCTAAAGACTTCTTGGGAAACTGCCTCTGAGGTTGGACCCTTGAAATATATGTTGTTGTCAGGAGCTTTATCTTCCTTTGTAGTGAGACCATCAAAGCTTGGTCTGCATCTATGTAGCCTGGAGGACATGGTTTCTGATTTTCCAGTGAACATGAGGCAGCAGTGCTGAATTCTCTCTTTGTAGGTCAACTGTGGCCACTGGGGTCTAAGTGTTTCCCCGTGTGGACTGTGAGGCCATTTGGTCATCCTCCACTTTTCCTGGTGTTTCTTGCTGCTTCACTGGGAGTTTCCTATTTGCTTCATGAAATACAAGGAGTTCAACTGGGACACAGTTCTGGAGGGAGTACTGTCACGTGTGCTGACTCAGGGTCCGAGGACAATGCACCAACCAGGCTTCTATCCCACAGAGCTTGCCCCCTTGACCATAGCAACCTGTTTCTGAACATTGCCCGGAAACCTCTCCATATAACAAGATGCCTTTACATATAAGGGTCTGCTGGCTTCACCGTGTCAGTCACAAGCCATGTGGAAGCCAATGGCAGATCCACATGGCCCCACCACAGATGTTTTATCACACACCTGCACACCACTGCTCTAGGCCCACTAATCCGCAGGCTCCAACTTACTGGCATCTCTGTTCTACACCATTTTCATGAAACCCAGTCAATCAAGGCACTGTCTGGTACACTCATGATCAGCAACAGGACATCCAAAGGTTCTCCAGTGCCACCTGGTCATGGGAATTTCAAAAATTTCATGGTATTTATCAAGCCATTTTTCAAGGATGAACTTGGAGGCACTGTGGGTTTCTATTCATTCAGGAACCACTAAATGGTGAGGAAGCTCATTTCAATGAAAGCTCTGGAGAAACACTCAGAGGCAAGGCTTCCCAAGAGTGGCCAAAAGGTCACATCAAGCCAGGCCCATTGAGGTCTACAATGTGAGGTCCATGTGTGTTTTGACTCTCAATTATGGCTGCCAGGTCTTTAAGAATAAAATCATGTGATATCCTGGCTGAGATTCCCAGTGCTCTGTGGAAAGCCACCCTGGGCCTAGATCTCAGTTTCCAAGGGCAACTCTCATGCGTGGCCTCCTAAAATCCCAACACAATTCATGGCAATTCTTCTCTGAGTTCAGTTCCAGAACTCAGTCTCTGAGGGGAATCACGCCAGAGTTCAAGACCAGGTGGACCAAGTCATCCCTTCCAACCGCCACAGAAATGACCACAATTCAAACCAAAACACTGCCACATGGCCCTCATCTTCTTCCATATAGGCACTCATCACAACCTCTTGCTGGAGGTTTCCATGAGGGGGCAGCCCAAGACAGCGTCTAGAATAAGCTCCCTTGCCCCTCATTTGCCTAATGTCTGGGTGGCCTGGACACTCTTCCTGTGACCCAGGATTGATCAAATAGGCCTGCCATTAATACTGCTCTGCTCCTCCAATTTGAGGCCTACTGACTTTCGGGTATAGATTCTTTGTGTGAATTGGAGACATGAGAAAACCCAAGAACCTATGGGCTAGCCTCTGCAGGGCTTTGAAGAACTCATTTGACCCAAAGGATCCCTATTCTCACTTGATGGAGGTCAGGAACTTTCCAGAGGAAAGCGAGAGACTTCATCCACAATGACTGCTCTTTTTGCCATTTTGGCTTTGGATGCACACATGGGATCTTTCTTTAATCCATCAGGTGCTAAGACTCTAAGCCACAGCCTCACACAGGGCCAAGAGGCTGATTCACACACATCCCTTTGCACAGGAATTAAGCCAAAAGCCACAGGTGATGCCCCTTCATTTCCATTTGAAAACTGTTTACTTCAGGCTTCACAAAGGGGTGGCCTGAGGCAAAGACCTTCCTGACACTCAGGGCAACAGAACAATAGGTAAGCAAAAGGCCCAAAGCAGGGTTTCTCCACTGACACTTTACTGGTCACACTGATATCTGAGTTTTCTGAGATGCTTGCCATTCCCTTCAGTTATCCAGTGCATGGCCATGTCATAGAGCTGGGAGGTGGTACATATCTTGGACACAAAACCATGAGCCTATTCTGGAGAGTGGCCAGAATTCAGGAAGAAAACAGGAACTTAGCAAGATAGTAGGTGTTGCCCATAGATAAGGCAAGCCCCAGTCCATTCATAAATTGGAAAGGATGAATGCTGGAAAGTTTTCTACTAGACAGGATGCATCCATTGATTCATTCTCTTTTCCAATGTCTACAACCAGGGATACAGTGGGATACACAGACATAGAAACACTCGCCTTGTCCAACGACTTACTAGAAACAGTCCACTCCAAACCAAACAAACTGCCTTTCCTACCTATTCTCAGAACATGAGACAAAACCATAAACTCACACCCACACCCACTAAGGCACCTCCTTCCCCCAAGTAGGTCTGTGACTATCCGGAGTGTCTTCTGACTGGTGGGCCATACAATGTTCCCCTAAATGGCCCATCCTCTCTCAGATCTGGCCTCCTTGGCCTACTCAATGAAGTTGTCAGGAGCCACCCGTGAGCCACTCACTACCTGCTTTCTCGGAAAAGTGCCCTCTTCAGAGTTTTCCTGGCATTTGGTCATCCTCACATCAGTAGGTACCAAGAAAGACTGACTCTGTCCTTGGTAAATGCAAACAAGTGAGCCCACTGGGACTGGGACTGAAACTGGCTCTGGGTGCCTGGCTTCCTTGTTGCCAAGTTCAGAGAGTTCCATCACAAAAGAAGTGAGGTGAGGTCACTTCCTTCAGGAACTGAATGAGGTCACTGCCTTAGCAACCAAGTTGTCCTAACAGTTGCTTCCAAGGGTCCTATGAGATGGAGGCTGCCCCTGCTTCCTGTGACACTTTCACAAGTTAGAATGGTATATCCTCCATAGGCACCCAGGAACAGCTTTCCACACAGGCCTGGTTTGGTCCATCTTGTCTACATTAAGAAGAGTGCGGCTCATTCAGACACAACCCTTCATCCTGACCAGGTTGTTTGCCATGGAAGATGACTTTTGCTCTCTCATGTCCTTCAGAGCTGCCTACATCTTCTCCAGGCATCATTTCTGCATGGACCTTTGAGTTCTCAGCACGTGGAAGATCCCCTACATTCCTCTATTGTAAGACCAACTCTGTCCCTGCTCTTCTGTAAAGTTGGATTGAGGGAACAGTGTATGGTTAGGGGTAAGAACATGTTGGATTTGGGTTAGGAATCATTCTACTGGATGAAGAATGGTATTGGGAACCTGCGATATTTATAATAATATATAGGTGAAGTATATGTATGAAAACAGAAATCTAAGTAAGCTTTGAAGCCCAGAAGGGCATTGGGCCCTTGACTGGGATACTTAGCTTGGAATTACATTCTGCACAGCTGTCTCAGATAAATTGATATACAATGGCATAAGACCTTGTACCTTGGATGATTGAATGTGGAAGAGAACATCCAGTCAAAAAGGGATAGTAGGTAGGATTAGGAAGAGAGTCAGTAGGTTTAGGAAGAAGAGTGAGTATAACATTTGGACCAAAAGTTCTTTAGCAGTAGGGTGTCAGTTAGAGAGTAGATGTAAATGTCAGCACATGTGAAGAGTCAGTCACAATAATGAATATGGGAAATTATATAGGAAAGCAGATATCAATAGAGACATTGGGAAATCAGTCAAAGTATAAAGTGAGTGATAGGATTAGATATTTTCAACAGGGTTGAGTTTGAATATGTAATCTTAGGACGAAGCAACTGTGTAGTCACCGATAGGATTGACATTTGAGAGCATCAGGCATCTGGACAAGGATGTTTTTAGTAATACATGCTCACTTTCCATTTAGACTTTGGAACAATCATAAGTGTGAACTTTGCATTATGTGTCCAGAATATCACTGTGATAAAATGTATATGTAGATCAGGTGACATGAGTATTTCTTCCACCATTTCTGGGAGCAATATCTTGAAGACGTATTGATTAGTATTTGGGGGCACCAATAGGTGTACCCTGTGTCTATGAATATAGAGATAATGCATGAATAGACCATACTGTGAATAAATAATAGAACTGGTTCCGATTTACATAATGGATTGAACTGATACCTGAAAATATATAGGAAATCTAATATTGATACACAATCATTCATTCCAACCAGTTATATATCTAATGATTATATTAGGGTTATGGTTTACCATGAAGGCTGTGTGAGATTTGCTTGAAAAGTGATTATGGAAATCAAAAATAATGTGTTTGGAAAGAAGTCTCATGAAAAGACCAGTCCAGAAATATACAGGAGTACATGTGTTCTGAAGCAGGAAGTGATTGAAAGTGAACCAAATGCCTGGAAATTTGTGAAAATTGTGGATGAAATATATATCTTATGATGTGCATCAACTGAAGAAATAGTGATGTACCAGTGTCGAAAAAAAAGAAACGTCAAAATACACATCATGTATCATAGGAATCTGCTTGCATTGATGCGAAACTCGGTCAGTTACAGTAGAAATATTAGGATTTCTAAGCACCATTCACTAGGAAACAAATGTGTATTTCAGGTGGATGAATATTTCTGAGAATAATCTTTTGAAAAGATGATTATAAATCCACATACATGAACATGAATGAATTTAGGGAGTGTATAATAAGACACATATATTTCATACTTTGAAAAATCTGGAGAGAGAGTGTGTGTGTGTGTGTGTGTGTGTGTGTATATATATATATATATATATATATATATACATTCAAACATACAAACACACAGAGACTTTAAAAAGTAGAAATATATACGCCAATCAAAATTCATCATGAAATATACATCATCCACAGATCCAAAAATATTTAATTTACTGAACATGGATTTATGTATCATGTTGTTCAAGTAGAAAGCTCACCCATAGGTTGAATTTTCAGTTCCAACAGCATTTAGGAGGAGTGATCTCTTCTCACAATTTGTATCTGCCATGTCAGCCACCTCACAAGAATGTACATGGGATACCAGGTAGGATTCTATATGTGCACGTAAATATACATGTGCTGAACAGTCTACAGAGAAAGGGAGACAGGAATTCACATATTGGTTAACTTTACAAACAAATGGAGAACTACTTCTCTTAAATTGGACTAGATTTATAACACCTAGCCTTTATAATGCCAAAGGAAAGTCCAATTAGACACCATGCCTCCTCTGAACTGCATGTATTGCTATTCTGTTTGGGTTATTTTCCTCCATCATATCAGGATTGGTAATCAGAGTCCAGGAGGGTATGGGTTAGTGTCAGGGATTCAGTATTTTGAATGGAAAAGAGGAAAATGAATCCAATGTGTATGCAATTCTGTGCTACACAAAAATCTTCCCACTCTCATCAAGAACAATGCCTTGACATTACCTTTGCCCCGAGTAAGACACAATTTGAAGAAAAGAGTTAGAAAATCTGTGAATACATATATACAATGGAAAATGCTCAGGAGTTCACAACCTTGGAGGTGGTAGAGGAGTTTCCATAAGTAAGGGACAGGGTAAACACTCCACAAACATGGAGCTCTGCTGGCCTAAAGACTTCTTGGGAAACTGCCTCTGAGGTTGGACCCTTGAAATATATGTTGTTGTCAGGAGCTTTATCTTCCTTTGTAGTGAGACCATCAAAGCTTGGTCTGCATCTATGTAGCCTGGAGGACATGGTTTCTGATTTTCCAGTGAACATGAGGCAGCAGTGCTGAATTCTCTCTTTGTAGGTCAACTGTGGCCACTGGGGTCTAAGTGTTTCCCCGTGTGGACTGTGAGGCCATTTGGTCATCCTCCACTTTTCCTGGTGTTTCTTGCTGCTTCACTGGGAGTTTCCTATTTGCTTCATGAAATACAAGGAGTTCAACTGGGACACAGTTCTGGAGGGAGTACTGTCACGTGTGCTGACTCAGGGTCCGAGGACAATGCACCAACCAGGCTTCTATCCCACAGAGCTTGCCCCCTTGACCATAGCAACCTGTTTCTGAACATTGCCCGGAAACCTCTCCATATAACAAGATGCCTTTACATATAAGGGTCTGCTGGCTTCACCGTGTCAGTCACAAGCCATGTGGAAGCCAATGGCAGATCCACATGGCCCCACCACAGATGTTTTATCACACACCTGCACACCACTGCTCTAGGCCCACTAATCCGCAGGCTCCAACTTACTGGCATCTCTGTTCTACACCATTTTCATGAAACCCAGTCAATCAAGGCACTGTCTGGTACACTCATGATCAGCAACAGGACATCCAAAGGTTCTCCAGTGCCACCTGGTCATGGGAATTTCAAAAATTTCATGGTATTTATCAAGCCATTTTTCAAGGATGAACTTGGAGGCACTGTGGGTTTCTATTCATTCAGGAACCACTAAATGGTGAGGAAGCTCATTTCAATGAAAGCTCTGGAGAAACACTCAGAGGCAAGGCTTCCCAAGAGTGGCCAAAAGGTCACATCAAGCCAGGCCCATTGAGGTCTACAATGTGAGGTCCATGTGTGTTTTGACTCTCAATTATGGCTGCCAGGTCTTTAAGAATAAAATCATGTGATATCCTGGCTGAGATTCCCAGTGCTCTGTGGAAAGCCACCCTGGGCCTAGATCTCAGTTTCCAAGGGCAACTCTCATGCGTGGCCTCCTAAAATCCCAACACAATTCATGGCAATTCTTCTCTGAGTTCAGTTCCAGAACTCAGTCTCTGAGGGGAATCACGCCAGAGTTCAAGACCAGGTGGACCAAGTCATCCCTTCCAACCGCCACAGAAATGACCACAATTCAAACCAAAACACTGCCACATGGCCCTCATCTTCTTCCATATAGGCACTCATCACAACCTCTTGCTGGAGGTTTCCATGAGGGGGCAGCCCAAGACAGCGTCTAGAATAAGCTCCCTTGCCCCTCATTTGCCTAATGTCTGGGTGGCCTGGACACTCTTCCTGTGACCCAGGATTGATCAAATAGGCCTGCCATTAATACTGCTCTGCTCCTCCAATTTGAGGCCTACTGACTTTCGGGTATAGATTCTTTGTGTGAATTGGAGACATGAGAAAACCCAAGAACCTATGGGCTAGCCTCTGCAGGGCTTTGAAGAACTCATTTGACCCAAAGGATCCCTATTCTCACTTGATGGAGGTCAGGAACTTTCCAGAGGAAAGCGAGAGACTTCATCCACAATGACTGCTCTTTTTGCCATTTTGGCTTTGGATGCACACATGGGATCTTTCTTTAATCCATCAGGTGCTGAGACTCTAAGCCACAGCCTCACACAGGGCCAAGAGGCTGATTCACACACATCCCTTTGCACAGGAATTAAGCCAAAAGCCACAGGTGATGCCCCTTCATTTCCATTTGAAAACTGTTTACTTCAGGCTTCACAAAGGGGTGGCCTGAGGCAAAGACCTTCCTGACACTCAGGGCAACAGAACAATAGGTAAGCAAAAGGCCCAAAGCAGGGTTTCTCCACTGACACTTTACTGGTCACACTGATATCTGAGTTTTCTGAGATGCTTGCCATTCCCTTCAGTTATCCAGTGCATGGCCATGTCATAGAGCTGGGAGGTGGTACATATCTTGGACACAAAACCATGAGCCTATTCTGGAGAGTGGCCAGAATTCAGGAAGAAAACAGGAACTTAGCAAGATAGTAGGTGTTGCCCATAGATAAGGCAAGCCCCAGTCCATTCATAAATTGGAAAGGATGAATGCTGGAAAGTTTTCTACTAGACAGGATGCATCCATTGATTCATTCTCTTTTCCAATGTCTACAACCAGGGATACAGTGGGATACACAGACATAGAAACACTCGCCTTGTCCAACGACTTACTAGAAACAGTCCACTCCAAACCAAACAAACTGCCTTTCCTACCTATTCTCAGAACATGAGACAAAACCATAAACTCACACCCACACCCACTAAGGAACCTCCTTCCCCCAAGTAGGTCTGTGACTATCCGGAGTGTCTTCTGACTGGTGGGCCATACAATGTTCCCCTAAATGGCCCGTCCTCTCTCAGATCTGGCCTCCTTGGCCTACTCAATGAAGTTGTCAGGAGCCACCCGTGAGCCACTCACTACCTGCTTTCTCGGAAAAGTGCCCTCTTCAGAGTTTTCCTGGCATTTGGTCATCCTCACATCAGTAGGTACCAAGAAAGACTGACTCTGTCCTTGGTAAATGCAAACAAGTGAGCCCACTGGGACTGGGACTGAAACTGGCTCTGGGTGCCTGGCTTCCTTGTTGCCAAGTTCAGAGAGTTCCATCACAAAAGAAGTGAGGTGAGGTCACTTCCTTCAGGAACTGAATGAGGTCACTGCCTTAGCAACCAAGTTGTCCTAACAGTTGCTTCCAAGGGTCCTATGAGATGGAGGCTGCCCCTGCTTCCTGTGACACTTTCACAAGTTAGAATGGTATATCCTCCATAGGCACCCAGGAACAGCTTTCCACACAGGCCTGGTTTGGTCCATCTTGTCTACATTAAGAAGAGTGCGGCTCATTCAGACACAACCCTTCATCCTGACCAGGTTGTTTGCCATGGAAGATGACTTTTGCTCTCTCATGTCCTTCAGAGCTGCCTACATCTTCTCCAGGCATCATTTCTGCATGGACCTTTGAGTTCTCAGCACGTGGAAGATCCCCTACATTCCTCTATTGTAAGACCAACTCTGTCCCTGCTCTTCTGTAAAGTTGGATTGAGGGAACAGTGTATGGTTAGGGGTAAGAACATGTTGGATTTGGGTTAGGAATCATTCTACTGGATGAAGAATGGTATTGGGAACCTGCGATATTTATAATAATATATAGGTGAAGTATATGTATGAAAACAGAAATCTAAGTAAGCTTTGAAGCCCAGAAGGGCATTGGGCCCTTGACTGGGATACTTAGCTTGGAATTACATTCTGCACAGCTGTCTCAGATAAATTGATATACAATGGCATAAGACCTTGTACCTTGGATGATTGAATGTGGAAGAGAACATCCAGTCAAAAAGGGATAGTAGGTAGGATTAGGAAGAGAGTCAGTAGGTTTAGGAAGAAGAGTGAGTATAACATTTGGACCAAAAGTTCTTTAGCAGTAGGGTGTCAGTTAGAGAGTAGATGTAAATGTCAGCACATGTGAAGAGTCAGTCACAATAATGAATATGGGAAATTATATAGGAAAGCAGATATCAATAGAGACATTGGGAAATCAGTCAAAGTATAAAGTGAGTGATAGGATTAGATATTTTCAACAGGGTTGAGTTTGAATATGTAATCTTAGGACGAAGCAACTGTGTAGTCACCGATAGGATTGACATTTGAGAGCATCAGGCATCTGGACAAGGATGTTTTTAGTAATACATGCTCACTTTCCATTTAGACTTTGGAACAATCATAAGTGTGAACTTTGCATTATGTGTCCAGAATATCACTGTGATAAAATGTATATGTAGATCAGGTGACATGAGTATTTCTTCCACCATTTCTGGGAGCAATATCTTGAAGACGTATTGATTAGTATTTGGGGGCACCAATAGGTGTACCCTGTGTCTATGAATATAGAGATAATGCATGAATAGACCATACTGTGAATAAATAATAGAACTGGTTCCGATTTACATAATGGATTGAACTGATACCTGAAAATATATAGGAAATCTAATATTGATACACAATCATTCATTCCAACCAGTTATATATCTAATGATTATATTAGGGTTATGGTTTACCATGAAGGCTGTGTGAGATTTGCTTGAAAAGTGATTATGGAAATCAAAAATAATGTGTTTGGAAAGAAGTCTCATGAAAAGACCAGTCCAGAAATATACAGGAGTACATGTGTTCTGAAGCAGGAAGTGATTGAAAGTGAACCAAATGCCTGGAAATTTGTGAAAATTGTGGATGAAATATATATCTTATGATGTGCATCAACTGAAGAAATAGTGATGTACCAGTGTCGAAAAAAAAGAAACGTCAAAATACACATCATGTATCATAGGAATCTGCTTGCATTGATGCGAAACTCGGTCAGTTACAGTAGAAATATTAGGATTTCTAAGCACCATTCACTAGGAAACAAATGTGTATTTCAGGTGGATGAATATTTCTGAGAATAATCTTTTGAAAAGATGATTATAAATCCACATACATGAACATGAATGAATTTAGGGAGTGTATAATAAGACACATATATTTCATACTTTGAAAAATCTGGAGAGAGAGTGTGTGTGTGTGTGTGTGTGTGTATATGTATATATATATATATATATATATATATATATATATATATATATATATACATTCAAACATAAAAACACACAGAGACTTTAAAAAGTAGAAATATATACGCCAATCAAAATTCATCATGAAATATACATCATCCACAGATCCAAAAATATTTAATTTACTGAACATGGATTTATGTATCATGTTGTTCAAGTAGAAAGCTCACCCATAGGTTGAATTTTCAGTTCCAACAGCATTTAGGAGGAGTGATCTCTTCTCACAATTTGTATCTGCCATGTCAGCCACCTCACAAGAATGTACATGGGATACCAGGTAGGATTCTATATGTGCACGTAAATATACATGTGCTGAACAGTCTACAGAGAAAGGGAGACAGGAATTCACATATTGGTTAACTTTACAAACAAATGGAGAACTACTTCTCTTAAATTGGACTAGATTTATAACACCTAGCCTTTATAATGCCAAAGGAAAGTCCAATTAGACACCATGCCTCCTCTGAACTGCATGTATTGCTATTCTGTTTGGGTTATTTTCCTCCATCATATCAGGATTGGTAATCAGAGTCCAGGAGGGTATGGGTTAGTGTCAGGGATTCAGTATTTTGAATGGAAAAGAGGAAAATGAATCCAATGTGTATGCAATTCTGTGCTACACAAAAATCTTCCCACTCTCGTCAAGAACAATGCCTTGACATTACCTTTGCCCCGAGTAAGACACAATTTGAAGAAAAGAGTTAGAAAATCTGTGAATACATATATACAATGGAAAATGCTCAGGAGTTCATAACCTTGGAGGTGGTAGAGGAGTTTCCATAAGTAAGGGACAGGGTAAACACTCCACAAACATGGAGCTCTGCTGGCCTAAAGACTTCTTGGGAAACTGCCTCTGAGGTTGGACCCTTGAAATATATGTTGTTGTCAGGAGCTTTATCTTCCTTTGTAGTGAGACCATCAAAGCTTGGTCTGCATCTATGTAGCCTGGAGGACATGGTTTCTGATTTTCCAGTGAAC
The DNA here is from genome assembly GCF_045843805.1 of Urocitellus parryii. Lineage (NCBI taxonomy): Eukaryota > Metazoa > Chordata > Mammalia > Rodentia > Sciuridae > Urocitellus > Urocitellus parryii. The sequence continues at coordinate 86,116 of NW_027554041.1, read as the reverse complement.
ATGAGGCAGCAGTGATGAATTCTCTCTTTGTAGGTCAACTGTGGCCACTGGGGTCTAAGTGTTTCCCCGTGTGGACTGTGAGGCCATTTGGTCATCCTCCACTTTTCCTGGTGTTTCTTGCTGCTTCACTGGGAGTTTCCTATTTGCTTCATGAAATACAAGGAGTTCAACTGGGACACAGTTCTGGAGGGAGTACTGTCACGTGTGCTGACTCAGGGTCCGAGGACAATGCACCAACCAGGCTTCTATCCCACAGAGCTTGCCCCCTTGACCATAGCAACCTGTTTCTGAACATTGCCCGGAAACCTCTCCATATAACAAGATGCCTTTACATATAAGGGTCTGCTGGCTTCACCGTGTCAGTCACAAGCCATGTGGAAGCCAATGGCAGATCCACATGGCCCCACCACACATGTTTTATCACACACCTGCACACCACTGCTCTAGGCCCACTAATCCGCAGGCTCCAACTTACTGGCATCTCTGTTCTACACCATTTTCATGAAACCCAGTCAATCAAGGCACTGTCTGGTACACTCATGATCAGCAACAGGACATCCAAAGGTTCTCCAGTGCCACCTGGTCATGGGAATTTCAAAAATTTCATGGTATTTATCAAGCCATTTTTCAAGGATGAACTTGGAGGCACTGTGGGTTTCTATTCATTCAGGAACCACTAAATGGTGAGGAAGCTCATTTCAATGAAAGCTCTGGAGAAACACTCAGAGGCAAGGCTTCCCAAGAGTGGCCAAAAGGTCACATCAAGCCAGGCCCATTGAGGTCTACAATGTGAGGTCCATGTGTGTTTTGACTCTCAATTATGGCTGCCAGGTCTTTAAGAATAAAATCATGTGATATCCTGGCTGAGATTCCCAGTGCTCTGTGGAAAGCCACCCTGGGCCTAGATCTCAGTTTCCAAGGGCAACTCTCATGCGTGGCCTCCTAAAATCCCAACACAATTCATGGCAATTCTTCTCTGAGTTCAGTTCCAGAACTCAGTCTCTGAGGGGAATCACGCCAGAGTTCAAGACCAGGTGGACCAAGTCATCCCTTCCAACCGCCACAGAAATGACCACAATTCAAACCAAAACACTGCCACATGGCCCTCATCTTCTTCCATATAGGCACTCATCACAACCTCTTGCTGGAGGTTTCCATGAGGGGGCAGCCCAAGACAGCGTCTAGAATAAGCTCCCTTGCCCCTCATTTGCCTAATGTCTGGGTGGCCTGGACACTCTTCCTGTGACCCAGGATTGATCAAATAGGCCTGCCATTAATACTGCTCTGCTCCTCCAATTTGAGGCCTACTGACTTTCGGGTATAGATTCTTTGTGTGAATTGGAGACATGAGAAAACCCAAGAACCTATGGGCTAGCCTCTGCAGGGCTTTGAAGAACTCATTTGACCCAAAGGATCCCTATTCTCACTTGATGGAGGTCAGGAACTTTCCAGAGGAAAGCGAGAGACTTCATCCACAATGACTGCTCTTTTTGCCATTTTGGCTTTGGATGCACACATGGGATCTTTCTTTAATCCATCAGGTGCTGAGACTCTAAGCCACAGCCTCACACAGGGCCAAGAGGCTGATTCACACACATCCCTTTGCACAGGAATTAAGCCAAAAGCCACAGGTGATGCCCCTTCATTTCCATTTGAAAACTGTTTACTTCAGGCTTCACAAAGGGGTGGCCTGAGGCAAAGACCTTCCTGACACTCAGGGCAACAGAACAATAGGTAAGCAAAAGGCCCAAAGCAGGGTTTCTCCACTGACACTTTACTGGTCACACTGATATCTGAGTTTTCTGAGATGCTTGCCATTCCCTTCAGTTATCCAGTGCATGGCCATGTCATAGAGCTGGGAGGTGGTACATATCTTGGACACAAAACCATGAGCCTATTCTGGAGAGTGGCCAGAATTCAGGAAGAAAACAGGAACTTAGCAAGATAGTAGGTGTTGCCCATAGATAAGGCAAGCCCCAGTCCATTCATAAATTGGAAAGGATGAATGCTGGAAAGTTTTCTACTAGACAGGATGCATCCATTGATTCATTCTCTTTTCCAATGTCTACAACCAGGGATACAGTGGGATACACAGACATAGAAACACTCGCCTTGTCCAACGACTTACTAGAAACAGTCCACTCCAAACCAAACAAACTGCCTTTCCTACCTATTCTCAGAACATGAGACAAAACCATAAACTCACACCCACACCCACTAAGGCACCTCCTTCCCCCAAGTAGGTCTGTGACTATCCGGAGTGTCTTCTGACTGGTGGGCCATACAATGTTCCCCTAAATGGCCCGTCCTCTCTCAGATCTGGCCTCCTTGGCCTACTCAATGAAGTTGTCAGGAGCCACCCGTGAGCCACTCACTACCTGCTTTCTCGGAAAAGTGCCCTCTTCAGAGTTTTCCTGGCATTTGGTCATCCTCACATCAGTAGGTACCAAGAAAGACTGACTCTGTCCTTGGTAAATGCAAACAAGTGAGCCCACTGGGACTGGGACTGAAACTGGCTCTGGGTGCCTGGCTTCCTTGTTGCCAAGTTCAGAGAGTTCCATCACAAAAGAAGTGAGGTGAGGTCACTTCCTTCAGGAACTGAATGAGGTCACTGCCTTAGCAACCAAGTTGTCCTAACAGTTGCTTCCAAGGGTCCTATGAGATGGAGGCTGCCCCTGCTTCCTGTGACACTTTCACAAGTTAGAATGGTATATCCTCCATAGGCACCCAGGAACAGCTTTCCACACAGGCCTGGTTTGGTCCATCTTGTCTACATTAAGAAGAGTGCGGCTCATTCAGACACAACCCTTCATCCTGACCAGGTTGTTTGCCATGGAAGATGACTTTTGCTCTCTCATGTCCTTCAGAGCTGCCTACATCTTCTCCAGGCATCATTTCTGCATGGACCTTTGAGTTCTCAGCACGTGGAAGATCCCCTACATTCCTCTATTGTAAGACCAACTCTGTCCCTGCTCTTCTGTAAAGTTGGATTGAGGGAACAGTGTATGGTTAGGGGTAAGAACATGTTGGATTTGGGTTAGGAATCATTCTACTGGATGAAGAATGGTATTGGGAACCTGCGATATTTATAATAATATATAGGTGAAGTATATGTATGAAAACAGAAATCTAAGTAAGCTTTGAAGCCCAGAAGGGCATTGGGCCCTTGACTGGGATACTTAGCTTGGAATTACATTCTGCACAGCTGTCTCAGATAAATTGATATACAATGGCATAAGACCTTGTACCTTGGATGATTGAATGTGGAAGAGAACATCCAGTCAAAAAGGGATAGTAGGTAGGATTAGGAAGAGAGTCAGTAGGTTTAGGAAGAAGAGTGAGTATAACATTTGGACCAAAAGTTCTTTAGCAGTAGGGTGTCAGTTAGAGAGTAGATGTAAATGTCAGCACATGTGAAGAGTCAGTCACAATAATGAATATGGGAAATTATATAGGAAAGCAGATATCAATAGAGACATTGGGAAATCAGTCAAAGTATAAAGTGAGTGATAGGATTAGATATTTTCAACAGGGTTGAGTTTGAATATGTAATCTTAGGACGAAGCAACTGTGTAGTCACCGATAGGATTGACATTTGAGAGCATCAGGCATCTGGACAAGGATGTTTTTAGTAATACATGCTCACTTTCCATTTAGACTTTGGTACAATCATAAGTGTGAACTTTGCATTATGTGTCCAGAATATCACTGTGATAAAATGTATATGTAGATCAGGTGACATGAGTATTTCTTCCACCATTTCTGGGAGCAATATCTTGAAGACGTATTGATTAGTATTTGGGGGCACCAATAGGTGTACCCTGTGTCTATGAATATAGAGATAATGCATGAATAGACCATACTGTGAATAAATAATAGAACTGGTTCCGATTTACATAATGGATTGAACTGATACCTGAAAATATATAGGAAATCTAATATTGATACACAATCATTCATTCCAACCAGTTATATATCTAATGATTATATTAGGGTTATGGTTTACCATGAAGGCTGTGTGAGATTTGCTTGAAAAGTGATTATGGAAATCAAAAATAATGTGTTTGGAAAGAAGTCTCATGAAAAGACCAGTCCAGAAATATACAGGAGTACATGTGTTCTGAAGCAGGAAGTGATTGAAAGTGAACCAAATGCCTGGAAATTTGTGAAAATTGTGGATGAAATATATATCTTATGATGTGCATCAACTGAAGAAATAGTGATGTACCAGTGTCGAAAAAAAAGAAACGTCAAAATACACATCATGTATCATAGGAATCTGCTTGCATTGATGCGAAACTCGGTCAGTTACAGTAGAAATATTAGGATTTCTAAGCACCATTCACTAGGAAACAAATGTGTATTTCAGGTGGATGAATATTTCTGAGAATAATCTTTTGAAAAGATGATTATAAATCCACATACATGAACATGAATGAATTTAGGGAGTGTATAATAAGACACATATATTTCATACTTTGAAAAATCTGGAGAGAGAGTGTGTGTGTGTGTGTGTGTGTGTGTGTATATATATATATATATATATATACATTCAAACATACAAACACACAGAGACTTTAAAAAGTAGAAATATATACGCCAATCAAAATTCATCATGAAATATACATCATCCACAGATCCAAAAATATTTAATTTACTGAACATGGATTTATGTATCATGTTGTTCAAGTAGAAAGCTCACCCATAGGTTGAATTTTCAGTTCCAACAGCATTTAGGAGGAGTGATCTCTTCTCACAATTTGTATCTGCCATGTCAGCCACCTCACAAGAATGTACATGGGATACCAGGTAGGATTCTATATGTGCACGTAAATATACATGTGCTGAACAGTCTACAGAGAAAGGGAGACAGGAATTCACATATTGGTTAACTTTACAAACAAATGGAGAACTACTTCTCTTAAATTGGACTAGATTTATAACACCTAGCCTTTATAATGCCAAAGGAAAGTCCAATTAGACACCATGCCTCCTCTGAACTGCATGTATTGCTATTCTGTTTGGGTTATTTTCCTCCATCATATCAGGATTGGTAATCAGAGTCCAGGAGGGTATGGGTTAGTGTCAGGGATTCAGTATTTTGAATGGAAAAGAGGAAAATGAATCCAATGTGTATGCAATTCTGTGCTACACAAAAATCTTCCCACTCTCATCAAGAACAATGCCTTGACATTACCTTTGCCCCGAGTAAGACACAATTTGAAGAAAAGAGTTAGAAAATCTGTGAATACATATATACAATGGAAAATGCTCAGGAGTTCACAACCTTGGAGGTGGTAGAGGAGTTTCCATAAGTAAGGGACAGGGTAAACACTCCACAAACATGGAGCTCTGCTGGCCTAAAGACTTCTTGGGAAACTGCCTCTGAGGTTGGACCCTTGAAATATATGTTGTTGTCAGGAGCTTTATCTTCCTTTGTAGTGAGACCATCAAAGCTTGGTCTGCATCTATGTAGCCTGGAGGACATGGTTTCTGATTTTCCAGTGAACATGAGGCAGCAGTGCTGAATTCTCTCTTTGTAGGTCAACTGTGGCCACTGGGGTCTAAGTGTTTCCCCGTGTGGACTGTGAGGCCATTTGGTCATCCTCCACTTTTCCTGGTGTTTCTTGCTGCTTCACTGGGAGTTTCCTATTTGCTTCATGAAATACAAGGAGTTCAACTGGGACACAGTTCTGGAGGGAGTACTGTCACGTGTGCTGACTCAGGGTCCGAGGACAATGCACCAACCAGGCTTCTATCCCACAGAGCTTGCCCCCTTGACCATAGCAACCTGTTTCTGAACCTCTCCATATAACAAGATGCCTTTACATATAAGGGTCTGCTGGCTTCACCGTGTCAGTCACAAGCCATGTGGAAGCCAATGGCAGATCCACATGGCCCCACCACAGATGTTTTATCACACACCTGCACACCACTGCTCTAGGCCCACTAATCCGCAGGCTCCAACTTACTGGCATCTCTGTTCTACACCATTTTCATGAAACCCAGTCAATCAAGGCACTGTCTGGTACACTCATGATCAGCAACAGGACATCCAAAGGTTCTCCAGTGCCACCTGGTCATGGGAATTTCAAAAATTTCATGGTATTTATCAAGCCATTTTTCAAGGATGAACTTGGAGGCACTGTGGGTTTCTATTCATTCAGGAACCACTAAATGGTGAGGAATCTCATTTCAATGAAAGCTCTGGAGAAACACTCAGAGGCAAGGCTTCCCAAGAGTGGCCAAAAGGTCACATCAAGCCAGGCCCATTGAGGTCTACAATGTGAGGTCCATGTGTGTTTTGACTCTCAATTATGGCTGCCAGGTCTTTAAGAATAAAATCATGTGATATCCTGGCTGAGATTCCCAGTGCTCTGTGGAAAGCCACCCTGGGCCTAGATCTCAGTTTCCAAGGGCAACTCTCATGCGTGGCCTCCTAAAATCCCAACACATTTCATGGCAATTCTTCTCTGAGTTCAGTTCCAGAACTCAGTCTCTGAGGGGAATCACGCCAGAGTTCAAGACCAGGTGGACCAAGTCATCCCTTCCAACCGCCACAGAAATGACCACAATTCAAACCAAAACACTGCCACATGGCCCTCATCTTCTTCCATATAGGCACTCATCATAACCTCTTGCTGGAGGTTTCCATGAGGGGGCAGCCCAAGACAGCGTCTAGAATAAGCTCCCTTGCCCCTCATTTGCCTAATGTCTGGGTGGCCTGGACACTCTTCCTGTGACCCAGGATTGATCAAATAGGCCTGCCATTAATACTGCTCTGCTCCTCCAATTTGAGGCCTACTGACTTTCGGGTATAGATTCTTTGTGTGAATTGGAGACATGAGAAAACCCAAGAACCTATGGGCTAGCCTCTGCAGGGCTTTGAAGAACTCATTTGACCCAAAGGATCCCTATTCTCACTTGATGGAGGTCAGGAACTTTCCAGAGGAAAGCGAGAGACTTCATCCACAATGACTGCTCTTTTTGCCATTTTGGCTTTGGATGCACACATGGGATCTTTCTTTAATCCATCAGGTGCTGAGACTCTAAGCCACAGCCTCACACAGGGCCAAGAGGCTGATTCACACACATCCCTTTGCACAGGAATTAAGCCAAAAGCCACAGGTGATGCCCCTTCATTTCCATTTGAAAACTGTTTACTTCAGGCTTCACAAAGGGGTGGCCTGAGGCAAAGACCTTCCTGACACTCAGGGCAACAGAACAATAGGTAAGCAAAAGGCCCAAAGCAGGGTTTCTCCACTGACACTTTACTGGTCACACTGATATCTGAGTTTTCTGAGATGCTTGCCATTCCCTTCAGTTATCCAGTGCATGGCCATGTCATAGAGCTGGGAGGTGGTACATATCTTGGACACAAAACCATGAGCCTATTCTGGAGAGTGGCCAGAATTCAGGAAGAAAACAGGAACTTAGCAAGATAGTAGGTGTTGCCCATAGATAAGGCAAGCCCCAGTCCATTCATAAATTGGAAAGGATGAATGCTGGAAAGTTTTCTACTAGACAGGATGCATCCATTGATTCATTCTCTTTTCCAATGTCTACAACCAGGGATACAGTGGGATACACAGACATAGAAACACTCGCCTTGTCCAACGACTTACTAGAAACAGTCCACTCCAAACCAAACAAACTGCCTTTCCTACCTATTCTCAGAACATGAGACAAAACCATAAACTCACACCCACACCCACTAAGGCACCTCCTTCCCCCAAGTAGGTCTGTGACTATCCGGAGTGTCTTCTGACTGGTGGGCCATACAATGTTCCCCTAAATGGCCCGTCCTCTCTCAGATCTGGCCTCCTTGGCCTACTCAATGAAGTTGTCAGGAGCCACCCGTGAGCCACTCACTACCTGCTTTCTCGGAAAAGTGCCCTCTTCAGAGTTTTCCTGGCATTTGGTCATCCTCACATCAGTAGGTACCAAGAAAGACTGACTCTGTCCTTGGTAAATGCAAACAAGTGAGCCCACTGGGACTGGGACTGAAACTGGCTCTGGGTGCCTGGCTTCCTTGTTGCCAAGTTCAGAGAGTTCCATCACAAAAGAAGTGAGGTGAGGTCACTTCCTTCAGGAACTGAATGAGGTCACTGCCTTAGCAACCAAGTTGTCCTAACAGTTGCTTCCAAGGGTCCTATGAGATGGAGGCTGCCCCTGCTTCCTGTGACACTTTCACAAGTTAGAATGGTATATCCTCCATAGGCACCCAGGAACAGCTTTCCACACAGGCCTGGTTTGGTCCATCTTGTCTACATTAAGAAGAGTGCGGCTCATTCAGACACAACCCTTCATCCTGACCAGGTTGTTTGCCATGGAAGATGACTTTTGCTCTCTCATGTCCTTCAGAGCTGCCTACATCTTCTCCAGGCATCATTTCTGCATGGACCTTTGAGTTCTCAGCACGTGGAAGATCCCCTACATTCCTCTATTGTAAGACCAACTCTGTCCCTGCTCTTCTGTAAAGTTGGATTGAGGGAACAGTGTATGGTTAGGGGTAAGAACATGTTGGATTTGGGTTAGGAATCATTCTACTGGATGAAGAATGGTATTGGGAACCTGCGATATTTATAATAATATATAGGTGAAGTATATGTATGAAAACAGAAATCTAAGTAAGCTTTGAAGCCCAGAAGGGCATTGGGCCCTTGACTGGGATACTTAGCTTGGAATTACATTCTGCACAGCTGTCTCAGATAAATTGATATACAATGGCATAAGACCTTGTACCTTGGATGATTGAATGTGGAAGAGAACATCCAGTCAAAAAGGGATAGTAGGTAGGATTAGGAAGAGAGTCAGTAGGTTTAGGAAGAAGAGTGAGTATAACATTTGGACCAAAAGTTCTTTAGCAGTAGGGTGTCAGTTAGAGAGTAGATGTAAATGTCAGCACATGTGAAGAGTCAGTCACAATAATGAATATGGGAAATTATATAGGAAAGCAGATATCAATAGAGACATTGGGAAATCAGTCAAAGTATAAAGTGAGTGATAGGATTAGATATTTTCAACAGGGTTGAGTTTGAATATGTAATCTTAGGACGAAGCAACTGTGTAGTCACCGATAGGATTGACATTTGAGAGCATCAGGCATCTGGACAAGGATGTTTTTAGTAATACATGCTCACTTTCCATTTAGACTTTGGAACAATCATAAGTGTGAACTTTGCATTATGTGTCCAGAATATCACTGTGATAAAATGTATATGTAGATCAGGTGACATGAGTATTTCTTCCACCATTTCTGGGAGCAATATCTTGAAGACGTATTGATTAGTATTTGGGGGCACCAATAGGTGTACCCTGTGTCTATGAATATAGAGATAATGCATGAATAGACCATACTGTGAATAAATAATAGAACTGGTTCCGATTTACATAATGGATTGAACTGATACCTGAAAATATATAGGAAATCTAATATTGATACACAATCATTCATTCCAACCAGTTATATATCTAATGATTATATTAGGGTTATGGTTTACCATGAAGGCTGTGTGAGATTTGCTTGAAAAGTGATTATGGAAATCAAAAATAATGTGTTTGGAAAGAAGTCTCATGAAAAGACCAGTCCAGAAATATACAGGAGTACATGTGTTCTGAAGCAGGAAGTGATTGAAAGTGAACCAAATGCCTGGAAATTTGTGAAAATTGTGGATGAAATATATATCTTATGATGTGCATCAACTGAAGAAATAGTGATGTACCAGTGTCGAAAAAAAAGAAACGTCAAAATACACATCATGTATCATAGGAATCTGCTTGCATTGATGCGAAACTCGGTCAGTTACAGTAGAAATATTAGGATTTCTAAGCACCATTCACTAGGAAACAAATGTGTATTTCAGGTGGATGAATATTTCTGAGAATAATCTTTTGAAAAGATGATTATAAATCCACATACATGAACATGAATGAATTTAGGGAGTGTATAATAAGACACATATATTTCATACTTTGAAAAATCTGGAGAGAGAGTGTGTGTGTGTGTGTGTGTGTGTGTATATATATATATATATATATACATTCAAACATACAAACACACAGAGACTTTAAAAAGTAGAAATATATACGCCAATCAAAATTCATCATGAAATATACATCATCCACAGATCCAAAAATATTTAATTTACTGAACATGGATTTATGTATCATGTTGTTCAAGTAGAAAGCTCACCCATAGGTTGAATTTTCAGTTCCAACAGCATTTAGGAGGAGTGATCTCTTCTCACAATTTGTATCTGCCATGTCAGCCACCTCACAAGAATGTACATGGGATACCAGGTAGGATTCTATATGTGCACGTAAATATACATGTGCTGAACAGTCTACAGAGAAAGGGAGACAGGAATTCACATATTGGTTAACTTTACAAACAAATGGAGAACTACTTCTCTTAAATTGGACTAGATTTATAACACCTAGCCTTTATAATGCCAAAGGAAAGTCCAATTAGACACCATGCCTCCTCTGAACTGCATGTATTGCTATTCTGTTTGGGTTATTTTCCTCCATCATATCAGGATTGGTAATCAGAGTCCAGGAGGGTATGGGTTAGTGTCAGGGATTCAGTATTTTGAATGGAAAAGAGGAAAATGAATCCAATGTGTATGCAATTCTGTGCTACACAAAAATCTTCCCACTCTCATCAAGAACAATGCCTTGACATTACCTTTGCCCCGAGTAAGACACAATTTGAAGAAAAGAGTTAGAAAATCTGTGAATACATATATACAATGGAAAATGCTCAGGAGTTCACAACCTTGGAGGTGGTAGAGGAGTTTCCATAAGTAAGGGACAGGGTAAACACTCCACAAACATGGAGCTCTGCTGGCCTAAAGACTTCTTGGGAAACTGCCTCTGAGGTTGGACCCTTGAAATATATGTTGTTGTCAGGAGCTTTATCTTCCTTTGTAGTGAGACCATCAAAGCTTGGTCTGCATCTATGTAGCCTGGAGGACATGGTTTCTGATTTTCCAGTGAACATGAGGCAGCAGTGCTGAATTCTCTCTTTGTAGGTCAACTGTGGCCACTGGGGTCTAAGTGTTTCCCCGTGTGGACTGTGAGGCCATTTGGTCATCCTCCACTTTTCCTGGTGTTTCTTGCTGCTTCACTGGGAGTTTCCTATTTGCTTCATGAAATACAAGGAGTTCAACTGGGACACAGTTCTGGAGGGAGTACTGTCACGTGTGCTGACTCAGGGTCCGAGGACAATGCACCAACCAGGCTTCTATCCCACAGAGCTTGCCCCCTTGACCATAGCAACCTGTTTCTGAACATTGCCCGGAAACCTCTCCATATAACAAGATGCCTTTACATATAAGGGTCTGCTGGCTTCACCGTGTCAGTCACAAGCCATGTGGAAGCCAATGGCAGATCCACATGGCCCCACCACAGATGTTTTATCACACACCTGCACACCACTGCTCTAGGCCCACTAATCCGCAGGCTCCAACTTACTGGCATCTCTGTTCTACACCATTTTCATGAAACCCAGTCAATCAAGGCACTGTCAGGTACACTCATGATCAGCAACAGGACATCCAAAGGTTCTCCAGTGCCACCTGGTCATGGGAATTTCAAAAATTTCATGGTATTTATCAAGCCATTTTTCAAGGATGAACTTGGAGGCACTGTGGGTTTCTATTCATTCAGGAACCACTAAATGGTGAGGAAGCTCATTTCAATGAAAGCTCTGGAGAAACACTCAGAGGCAAGGCTTCCCAGGAGTGGCCAAAAGGTCACATCAAGCCAGGCCCATTGAGGTCTACAATGTGAGGTCCATGTGTGTTTTGACTCTCAATTATGGCTGCCAGGTCTTTAAGAATAAAATCATGTGATATCCTGGCTGAGATTCCCAGTGCTCTGTGGAAAGCCACCCTGGGCCTAGATCTCAGTTTCCAAGGGCAACTCTCATGCGTGGCCTCCTAAAATCCCAACACAATTCATGGCAATTCTTCTCTGAGTTCAGTTCCAGAACTCAGTCTCTGAGGGGAATCACGCCAGAGTTCAAGACCAGGTGGACCAAGTCATCCCTTCCAACCGCCACAGAAATGACCACAATTCAAACCAAAACACTGCCACATGGCCCTCATCTTCTTCCATATAGGCACTCATCATAACCTCTTGCTGGAGGTTTCCATGAGGGGGCAGCCCAAGACAGCGTCTAGAATAAGCTCCCTTGACCCTCATTTGCCTAATGTCTGGGTGGCCTGGACACTCTTCCTGTGACCCAGGATTGATCAAATAGGCCTGCCATTAATACTGCTCTGCTCCTCCAATTTGAGGCCTACTGACTTTCGGGTATAGATTCTTTGTGTGAATTGGAGACATGAGAAAACCCAAGAACCTATGGGCTAGCCTCTGCAGGGCTTTGAAGAACTCATTTGACCCAAAGGATCCCTATTCTCACTTGATGGAGGTCAGGAACTTTCCAGAGGAAAGCGAGAGACTTCATCCACAATGACTGCTCTTTTTGCCATTTTGGCTTTGGATGCACACATGGGATCTTTCTTTAATCCATCAGGTGCTGAGACTCTAAGCCACAGCCTCACACAGGGCCAAGAGGCTGATTCACACACATCCCTTTGCACAGGAATTAAGCCAAAAGCCACAGGTGATGCCCCTTCATTTCCATTTGAAAACTGTTTACTTCAGGCTTCACAAAGGGGTGGCCTGAGGCAAAGACCTTCCTGACACTCAGGGCAACAGAACAATAGGTAAGCAAAAGGCCCAAAGCAGGGTTTCTCCACTGACACTTTACTGGTCACACTGATATCTGAGTTTTCTGAGATGCTTGCCATTCCCTTCAGTTATCCAGTGCATGGCCATGTCATAGAGCTGGGAGGTGGTACATATCTTGGACACAAAACCATGAGCCTATTCTGGAGAGTGGCCAGAATTCAGGAAGAAAACAGGAACTTAGCAAGATAGTAGGTGTTGCCCATAGATAAGGCAAGCCCCAGTCCATTCATAAATTGGAAAGGATGAATGCTGGAAAGTTTTCTACTAGACAGGATGCATCCATTGATTCATTCTCTTTTCCAATGTCTACAACCAGGGATACAGTGGGATACACAGACATAGAAACACTCGCCTTGTCCAACGACTTACTAGAAACAGTCCACTCCAAACCAAACAAACTGCCTTTCCTACCTATTCTCAGAACATGAGACAAAACCATAAACTCACACCCACACCCACTAAGGCACCTCCTTCCCCCAAGTAGGTCTGTGACTATCCGGAGTGTCTTCTGACTGGTGGGCCATACAATGTTCCCCTAAATGGCCCGTCCTCTCTCAGATCTGGCCTCCTTGGCCTACTCAATGAAGTTGTCAGGAGCCACCCGTGAGCCACTCACTACCTGCTTTCTCGGAAAAGTGCCCTCTTCAGAGTTTTCCTGGCATTTGGTCATCCTCACATCAGTAGGTACCAAGAAAGACTGACTCTGTCCTTGGTAAATGCAAACAAGTGAGCCCACTGGGACTGGGACTGAAACTGGCTCTGGGTGCCTGGCTTCCTTGTTGCCAAGTTCAGAGAGTTCCATCACAAAAGAAGTGAGGTGAGGTCACTTCCTTCAGGAACTGAATGAGGTCACTGCCTTAGCAACCAAGTTGTCCTAACAGTTGCTTCCAAGGGTCCTATGAGATGGAGGCTGCCCCTGCTTCCTGTGACACTTTCACAAGTTAGAATGGTATATCCTCCATAGGCACCCAGGAACAGCTTTCCACACAGGCCTGGTTTGGTCCATCTTGTCTACATTAAGAAGAGTGCGGCTCATTCAGACACAACCCTTCATCCTGACCAGGTTGTTTGCCATGGAAGATGACTTTTGCTCTCTCATGTCCTTCAGAGCTGCCTACATCTTCTCCAGGCATCATTTCTGCATGGACCTTTGAGTTCTCAGCACGTGGAAGATCCCCTACATTCCTCTATTGTAAGACCAACTCTGTCCCTGCTCTTCTGTAAAGTTGGATTGAGGGAACAGTGTATGGTTAGGGGTAAGAACATGTTGGATTTGGGTTAGGAATCATTCTACTGGATGAAGAATGGTATTGGGAACCTGCGATATTTATAATAATATATAGGTGAAGTATATGTATGAAAACAGAAATCTAAGTAAGCTTTGAAGCCCAGAAGGGCATTGGGCCCTTGACTGGGATACTTAGCTTGGAATTACATTCTGCACAGCTGTCTCAGATAAATTGATATACAATGGCATAAGACCTTGTACCTTGGATGATTGAATGTGGAAGAGAACATCCAGTCAAAAAGGGATAGTAGGTAGGATTAGGAAGAGAGTCAGTAGGTTTAGGAAGAAGAGTGAGTATAACATTTGGACCAAAAGTTCTTTAGCAGTAGGGTGTCAGTTAGAGAGTAGATGTAAATGTCAGCACATGTGAAGAGTCAGTCACAATAATGAATATGGGAAATTATATAGGAAAGCAGATATCAATAGAGACATTGGGAAATCAGTCAAAGTATAAAGTGAGTGATAGGATTAGATATTTTCAACAGGGTTGAGTTTGAATATGTAATCTTAGGACGAAGCAACTGTGTAGTCACCGATAGGATTGACATTTGAGAGCATCAGGCATCTGGACAAGGATGTTTTTAGTAATACATGCTCACTTTCCATTTAGACTTTGGAACAATCATAAGTGTGAACTTTGCATTATGTGTCCAGAATATCACTGTGATAAAATGTATATGTAGATCAGGTGACATGAGTATTTCTTCCACCATTTCTGGGAGCAATATCTTGAAGACGTATTGATTAGTATTTGGGGGCACCAATAGGTGTACCCTGTGTCTATGAATATAGAGATAATGCATGAATAGACCATACTGTGAATAAATAATAGAACTGGTTCCGATTTACATAATGGATTGAACTGATACCTGAAAATATATAGGAAATCTAATATTGATACACAATCATTCATTCCAACCAGTTATATATCTAATGATTATATTAGGGTTATGGTTTACCATGAAGGCTGTGTGAGATTTGCTTGAAAAGTGATTATGGAAATCAAAAATAATGTGTTTGGAAAGAAGTCTCATGAAAAGACCAGTCCAGAAATATACAGGAGTACATGTGTTCTGAAGCAGGAAGTGATTGAAAGTGAACCAAATGCCTGGAAATTTGTGAAAATTGTGGATGAAATATATATCTTATGATGTGCATCAACTGAAGAAATAGTGATGTACCAGTGTCGAAAAAAAAGAAACGTCAAAATACACATCATGTATCATAGGAATCTGCTTGCATTGATGCGAAACTCGGTCAGTTACAGTAGAAATATTAGGATTTCTAAGCACCATTCACTAGGAAACAAATGTGTATTTCAGGTGGATGAATATTTCTGAGAATAATCTTTTGAAAAGATGATTATAAATCCACATACATGAACATGAATGAATTTAGGGAGTGTATAATAAGACACATATATTTCATACTTTGAAAAATCTGGAGAGAGAGTGTGTGTGTGTGTGTGTGTGTGTGTGTGTATATATATATATATATATATATATATATATATACATTCAAACATACAAACACACAGAGACTTTAAAAAGTAGAAATATATACGCCAATCAAAATTCATCATGAAATATACATCATCCACAGATCCAAAAATATTTAATTTACTGAACATGGATTTATGTATCATGTTGTTCAAGTAGAAAGCTCACCCATAGGTTGAATTTTCAGTTCCAACAGCATTTAGGAGGAGTGATCTCTTCTCACAATTTGTATCTGCCATGTCAGCCACCTCACAAGAATGTACATGGGATACCAGGTAGGATTCTATATGTGCACGTAAATATACATGTGCTGAACAGTCTACAGAGAAAGGGAGACAGGAATTCACATATTGGTTAACTTTACAAACAAATGGAGAACTACTTCTCTTAAATTGGACTAGATTTATAACACCTAGCCTTTATAATGCCAAAGGAAAGTCCAATTAGACACCATGCCTCCTCTGAACTGCATGTATTGCTATTCTGTTTGGGTTATTTTCCTCCATCATATCAGGATTGGTAATCAGAGTCCAGGAGGGTATGGGTTAGTGTCAGGGATTCAGTATTTTGAATGGAAAAGAGGAAAATGAATCCAATGTGTATGCAATTCTGTGCTACACAAAAATCTTCCCACTCTCATCAAGAACAATGCCTTGACATTACCTTTGCCCCGAGTAAGACACAATTTGAAGAAAAGAGTTAGAAAATCTGTGAATACATATATACAATGGAAAATGCTCAGGAGTTCACAACCTTGGAGGTGGTAGAGGAGTTTCCATAAGTAAGGGACAGGGTAAACACTCCACAAACATGGAGCTCTGCTGGCCTAAAGACTTCTTGGGAAACTGCCTCTGAGGTTGGACCCTTGAAATATATGTTGTTGTCAGGAGCTTTATCTTCCTTTGTAGTGAGACCATCAAAGCTTGGTCTGCATCTATGTAGCCTGGAGGACATGGTTTCTGATTTTCCAGTGAACATGAGGCAGCAGTGCTGAATTCTCTCTTTGTAGGTCAACTGTGGCCACTGGGGTCTAAGTGTTTCCCCGTGTGGACTGTGAGGCCATTTGGTCATCCTCCACTTTTCCTGGTGTTTCTTGCTGCTTCACTGGGAGTTTCCTATTTGCTTCATGAAATACAAGGAGTTCAACTGGGACACAGTTCTGGAGGGAGTACTGTCACGTGTGCTGACTCAGGGTCCGAGGACAATGCACCAACCAGGCTTCTATCCCACAGACCTTGCCCCCTTGACCATAGCAACCTGTTTCTGAACATTGCCCGGAAACCTCTCCATATAACAAGATGCCTTTACATATAAGGGTCTGCTGGCTTCACCGTGTCAGTCACAAGCCATGTGGAAGCCAATGGCAGATCCACATGGCCCCACCACAGATGTTTTATCACACACCTGCACACCACTGCTCTAGGCCCACTAATCCGCAGGCTCCAACTTACTGGCATCTCTGTTCTACACCATTTTCATGAAACCCAGTCAATCAAGGCACTGTCTGGTACACTCATGATCAGCAACAGGACATCCAAAGGTTCTCCAGTGCCACCTGGTCATGGGAATTTCAAAAATTTCATGGTATTTATCAAGCCATTTTTCAAGGATGAACTTGGAGGCACTGTGGGTTTCTATTCATTCAGGAACCACTAAATGGTGAGGAAGCTCATTTCAATGAAAGCTCTGGAGAAACACTCAGAGGCAAGGCTTCCCAAGAGTGGCCAAAAGGTCACATCAAGCCAGGCCCATTGAGGTCTACAATGTGAGGTCCATGTGTGTTTTGACTCTCAATTATGGCTGCCAGGTCTTTAAGAATAAAATCATGTGATATCCTGGCTGAGATTCCCAGTGCTCTGTGGAAAGCCACCCTGGGCCTAGATCTCAGTTTCCAAGGGCAACTCTCATGCGTGGCCTCCTAAAATCCCAACACAATTCATGGCAATTCTTCTCTGAGTTCAGTTCCAGAACTCAGTCTCTGAGGGGAATCACGCCAGAGTTCAAGACCAGGTGGACCAAGTCATCCCTTCCAACCGCCACAGAAATGACCACAATTCAAACCAAAACACTGCCACATGGCCCTCATCTTCTTCCATATAGGCACTCATCACAACCTCTTGCTGGAGGTTTCCATGAGGGGGCAGCCCAAGACAGCGTCTAGAATAAGCTCCCTTGCCCCTCATTTGCCTAATGTCTGGGTGGCCTGGACACTCTTCCTGTGACCCAGGATTGATCAAATAGGCCTGCCATTAATACTGCTCTGCTCCTCCAATTTGAGGCCTACTGACTTTCGGGTATAGATTCTTTGTGTGAATTGGTGACATGAGAAAACCCAAGAACCTATGGGCTAGCCTCTGCAGGGCTTTGAAGAACTCATTTGACCCAAAGGATCCCTATTCTCACTTGATGGAGGTCAGGAACTTTCCAGAGGAAAGCGAGAGACTTCATCCACAATGACTGCTCTTTTTGCCATTTTGGCTTTGGATGCACACATGGGATCTTTCTTTAATCCATCAGGTGCTGAGACTCTAAGCCACAGCCTCACACAGGGCCAAGAGGCTGATTCACACACATCCCTTTGCACAGGAATTAAGCCAAAAGCCACAGGTGATGCCCCTTCATTTCCATTTGAAAACTGTTTACTTCAGGCTTCACAAAGGGGTGGCCTGAGGCAAAGACCTTCCTGACACTCAGGGCAACAGAACAATAGGTAAGCAAAAGGCCCAAAGCAGGGTTTCTCCACTGACACTTTACTGGTCACACTGATATCTGAGTTTTCTGAGATGCTTGCCATTCCCTTCAGTTATCCAGTGCATGGCCATGTCATAGAGCTGGGAGGTGGTACATATCTTGGACACAAAACCATGAGCCTATTCTGGAGAGTGGCCAGAATTCAGGAAGAAAACAGGAACTTAGCAAGATAGTAGGTGTTGCCCATAGATAAGGCAAGCCCCAGTCCATTCATAAATTGGAAAGGATGAATGCTGGAAAGTTTTCTACTAGACAGGATGCATCCATTGATTCATTCTCTTTTCCAATGTCTACAACCAGGGATACAGTGGGATACACAGACATAGAAACACTCGCCTTGTCCAACGACTTACTAGAAACAGTCCACTCCAAACCAAACAAACTGCCTTTCCTACCTATTCTCAGAACATGAGACAAAACCATAAACTCACACCCACACCCACTAAGGCACCTCCTTCCCCCAAGTAGGTCTGTGACTATCCGGAGTGTCTTCTGACTGGTGGGCCATACAATGTTCCCCTAAATGGCCCGTCCTCTCTCAGATCTGGCCTCCTTGGCCTACTCAATGAAGTTGTCAGGAGCCACCCGTGAGCCACTCACTACCTGCTTTCTCGGAAAAGTGCCCTCTTCAGAGTTTTCCTGGCATTTGGTCATCCTCACATCAGTAGGTACCAAGAAAGACTGACTCTGTCCTTGGTAAATGCAAACAAGTGAGCCCACTGGGACTGGGACTGAAACTGGCTCTGGGTGCCTGGCTTCCTTGTTGCCAAGTTCAGAGAGTTCCATCACAAAAGAAGTGAGGTGAGGTCACTTCCTTCAGGAACTGAATGAGGTCACTGCCTTAGCAACCAAGTTGTCCTAACAGTTGCTTCCAAGGGTCCTATGAGATGGAGGCTGCCCCTGCTTCCTGTGACACTTTCACAAGTTAGAATGGTATATCCTCCATAGGCACCCAGGAACAGCTTTCCACACAGGCCTGGTTTGGTCCATCTTGTCTACATTAAGAAGAGTGCGGCTCATTCAGACACAACCCTTCATCCTGACCAGGTTGTTTGCCATGGAAGATGACTTTTGCTCTCTCATGTCCTTCAGAGCTGCCTACATCTTCTCCAGGCATCATTTCTGCATGGACCTTTGAGTTCTCAGCACGTGGAAGATCCCCTACATTCCTCTATTGTAAGACCAACTCTGTCCCTGCTCTTCTGTAAAGTTGGATTGAGGGAACAGTGTATGGTTAGGGGTAAGAACATGTTGGATTTGGGTTAGGAATCATTCTACTGGATGAAGAATGGTATTGGGAACCTGCGATATTTATAATAATATATAGGTGAAGTATATGTATGAAAACAGAAATCTAAGTAAGCTTTGAAGCCCAGAAGGGCATTGGGCCCTTGACTGGGATACTTAGCTTGGAATTACATTCTGCACAGCTGTCTCAGATAAATTGATATACAATGGCATAAGACCTTGTACCTTGGATGATTGAATGTGGAAGAGAACATCCAGTCAAAAAGGGATAGTAGGTAGGATTAGGAAGAGAGTCAGTAGGTTTAGGAAGAAGAGTGAGTATAACATTTGGACCAAAAGTTCTTTAGCAGTAGGGTGTCAGTTAGAGAGTAGATGTAAATGTCAGCACATGTGAAGAGTCAGTCACAATAATGAATATGGGAAATTATATAGGAAAGCAGATATCAATAGAGACATTGGGAAATCAGTCAAAGTATAAAGTGAGTGATAGGATTAGATATTTTCAACAGGGTTGAGTTTGAATATGTAATCTTAGGACGAAGCAACTGTGTAGTCACCGATAGGATTGACATTTGAGAGCATCAGGCATCTGGACAAGGATGTTTTTAGTAATACATGCTCACTTTCCATTTAGACTTTGGAACAATCATAAGTGTGAACTTTGCATTATGTGTCCAGAATATCACTGTGATAAAATGTATATGTAGATCAGGTGACATGAGTATTTCTTCCACCATTTCTGGGAGCAATATCTTGAAGACGTATTGATTAGTATTTGGGGGCACCAATAGGTGTACCCTGTGTCTATGAATATAGAGATAATGCATGAATAGACCATACTGTGAATAAATAATAGAACTGGTTCCGATTTACATAATGGATTGAACTGATACCTGAAAATATATAGGAAATCTAATATTGATACACAATCATTCATTCCAACCAGTTATATATCTAATGATTATATTAGGGTTATGGTTTACCATGAAGGCTGTGTGAGATTTGCTTGAAAAGTGATTATGGAAATCAAAAATAATGTGTTTGGAAAGAAGTCTCATGAAAAGACCAGTCCAGAAATATACAGGAGTACATGTGTTCTGAAGCAGGAAGTGATTGAAAGTGAACCAAATGCCTGGAAATTTGTGAAAATTGTGGATGAAATATATATCTTATGATGTGCATCAACTGAAGAAATAGTGATGTACCAGTGTCGAAAAAAAAGAAACGTCAAAATACACATCATGTATCATAGGAATCTGCTTGCATTGATGCGAAACTCGGTCAGTTACAGTAGAAATATTAGGATTTCTAAGCACCATTCACTAGGAAACAAATGTGTATTTCAGGTGGATGAATATTTCTGAGAATAATCTTTTGAAAAGATGATTATAAATCCACATACATGAACATGAATGAATTTAGGGAGTGTATAATAAGACACATATATTTCATACTTTGAAAAATCTGGAGAGAGAGTGTGTGTGTGTGTGTGTCTGTGTATATGTATATATATATATATATATATATATATATATATATATATATATATACATTCAAACATAAAAACACACAGAGACTTTAAAAAGTAGAAATATATACGCCAATCAAAATTCATCATGAAATATACATCATCCACAGATCCAAAAATATTTAATTTACTGAACATGGATTTATGTATCATGTTGTTCAAGTAGAAAGCTCACCCATAGGTTGAATTTTCAGTTCCAACAGCATTTAGGAGGAGTGATCTCTTCTCACAATTTGTATCTGCCATGTCAGCCACCTCACAAGAATGTACATGGGATACCAGGTAGGATTCTATATGTGCACGTAAATATACATGTGCTGAACAGTCTACAGAGAAAGGGAGACAGGAATTCACATATTGGTTAACTTTACAAACAAATGGAGAACTACTTCTCTTAAATTGGACTAGATTTATAACACCTAGCCTTTATAATGCCAAAGGAAAGTCCAATTAGACACCATGCCTCCTCTGAACTGCATGTATTGCTATTCTGTTTGGGTTATTTTCCTCCATCATATCAGGATTGGTAATCAGAGTCCAGGAGGGTATGGGTTAGTGTCAGGGATTCAGTATTTTGAATGGAAAAGAGGAAAATGAATCCAATGTGTATGCAATTCTGTGCTACACAAAAATCTTCCCACTCTCGTCAAGAACAATGCCTTGACATTACCTTTGCCCCGAGTAAGACACAATTTGAAGAAAAGAGTTAGAAAATCTGTGAATACATATATACAATGGAAAATGCTCAGGAGTTCACAACCTTGGAGGTGGTAGAGGAGTTTCCATAAGTAAGGGACAGGGTAAACACTCCACAAACATGGAGCTCTGCTGGCCTAAAGACTTCTTGGGAAACTGCCTCTGAGGTTGGACCCTTGAAATATATGTTGTTGTCAGGAGCTTTATCTTCCTTTGTAGTGAGACCATCAAAGCTTGGTCTGCATCTATGTAGCCTGGAGGACATGGTTTCTGATTTTCCAGTGAACATGAGGCAGCAGTGCTGAATTCTCTCTTTGTAGGTCAACTGTGGCCACTGGGGTCTAAGTGTTTCCCCGTGTGGACTGTGAGGCCATTTGGTCATCCTCCACTTTTCCTGGTGTTTCTTGCTGCTTCACTGGGAGTTTCCTATTTGCTTCATGAAATACAAGGAGTTCAACTGGGACACAGTTCTGGAGGGAGTACTGTCACGTGTGCTGACTCAGGGTCCGAGGACAATGCACCAACCAGGCTTCTATCCCACAGAGCTTGCCCCCTTGAACATAGCAACCTGTTTCTGAACCTCTCCATATAACAAGATGCCTTTACATATAAGGGTCTGCTGGCTTCACCGTGTCAGTCACAAGCCATGTGGAAGCCAATGGCAGATCCACATGGCCCCACCACAGATGTTTTATCACACACCTGCACACCACTGCTCTAGGCCCACTAATCCGCAGGCTCCAACTTACTGGCATCTCTGTTCTACACCATTTTCATGAAACCCAGTCAATCAAGGCACTGTCTGGTACACTCATGATCAGCAACAGGACATCCAAAGGTTCTCCAGTGCCACCTGGTCATGGGAATTTCAAAAATTTCATGGTATTTATCAAGCCATTTTTCAAGGATGAACTTGGAGGCACTGTGGGTTTCTATTCATTCAGGAACCACTAAATGGTGAGGAAGCTCATTTCAATGAAAGCTCTGGAGAAACACTCAGAGGCAAGGCTTCCCAAGAGTGGCCAAAAGGTCACATCAAGCCAGGCCCATTGAGGTCTACAATGTGAGGTCCATGTGTGTTTTGACTCTCAATTATGGCTGCCAGGTCTTTAAGAATAAAATCATGTGATATCCTGGCTGAGATTCCCAGTGCTCTGTGGAAAGCCACCCTGGGCCTAGATCTCAGTTTCCAAGGGCAACTCTCATGCGTGGCCTCCTAAAATCCCAACACAATTCATGGCAATTCTTCTCTGAGTTCAGTTCCAGAACTCAGTCTCTGAGGGGAATCACGCCAGAGTTCAAGACCAGGTGGACCAAGTCATCCCTTCCAACCGCCACAGAAATGACCACAATTCAAACCAAAACACTGCCACATGGCCCTCATCTTCTTCCATATAGGCACTCATCACAACCTCTTGCTGGAGGTTTCCATGAGGGGGCAGCCCAAGACAGCGTCTAGAATAAGCTCCCTTGCCCCTCATTTGCCTAATGTCTGGGTGGCCTGGACACTCTTCCTGTGACCCAGGATTGATCAAATAGGCCTGCCATTAATACTGCTCTGCTCCTCCAATTTGAGGCCTACTGACTTTCGGGTATAGATTCTTTGTGTGAATTGGAGACATGAGAAAACCCAAGAACCTATGGGCTAGCCTCTGCAGGGCTTTGAAGAACTCATTTGACCCAAAGGATCCCTATTCTCACTTGATGGAGGTCAGGAACTTTCCAGAGGAAAGCGAGAGACTTCATCCACAATGACTGCTCTTTTTGCCATTTTGGCTTTGGATGCACACATGGGATCTTTCTTTAATCCATCAGGTGCTGAGACTCTAAGCCACAGCCTCACACAGGGCCAAGAGGCTGATTCACACACATCCCTTTGCACAGGAATTAAGCCAAAAGCCACAGGTGATGCCCCTTCATTTCCATTTGAAAACTGTTTACTTCAGGCTTCACAAAGGGGTGGCCTGAGGCAAAGACCTTCCTGACACTCAGGGCAACAGAACAATAGGTAAGCAAAAGGCCCAAAGCAGGGTTTCTCCACTGACACTTTACTGGTCACACTGATATCTGAGTTTTCTGAGATGCTTGCCATTCCCTTCAGTTATCCAGTGCATGGCCATGTCATAGAGCTGGGAGGTGGTACATATCTTGGACACAAAACCATGAGCCTATTCTGGAGAGTGGCCAGAATTCAGGAAGAAAACAGGAACTTAGCAAGATAGTAGGTGTTGCCCATAGATAAGGCAAGCCCCAGTCCATTCATAAATTGGAAAGGATGAATGCTGGAAAGTTTTCTACTAGACAGGATGCATCCATTGATTCATTCTCTTTTCCAATGTCTACAACCAGGGATACAGTGGGATACACAGACATAGAAACACTCGCCTTGTCCAACGACTTACTAGAAACAGTCCACTCCAAACCAAACAAACTGCCTTTCCTACCTATTCTCAGAACATGAGACAAAACCATAAACTCACACCCACACCCACTAAGGCACCTCCTTCCCCCAAGTAGGTCTGTGACTATCCGGAGTGTCTTCTGACTGGTGGGCCATACAATGTTCCCCTAAATGGCCCGTCCTCTCTCAGATCTGGCCTCCTTGGCCTACTCAATGAAGTTGTCAGGAGCCACCCGTGAGCCACTCACTACCTGCTTTCTCGGAAAAGTGCCCTCTTCAGAGTTTTCCTGGCATTTGGTCATCCTCACATCAGTAGGTACCAAGAAAGACTGACTCTGTCCTTGGTAAATGCAAACAAGTGAGCCCACTGGGACTGGGACTGAAACTGGCTCTGGGTGCCTGGCTTCCTTGTTGCCAAGTTCAGAGAGTTCCATCACAAAAGAAGTGAGGTGAGGTCACTTCCTTCAGGAACTGAATGAGGTCACTGCCTTAGCAACCAAGTTGTCCTAACAGTTGCTTCCAAGGGTCCTATGAGATGGAGGCTGCCCCTGCTTCCTGTGACACTTTCACAAGTTAGAATGGTATATCCTCCATAGGCACCCAGGAACAGCTTTCCACACAGGCCTGGTTTGGTCCATCTTGTCTACATTAAGAAGAGTGCGGCTCATTCAGACACAACCCTTCATCCTGACCAGGTTGTTTGCCATGGAAGATGACTTTTGCTCTCTCATGTCCTTCAGAGCTGCCTACATCTTCTCCAGGCATCATTTCTGCATGGACCTTTGAGTTCTCAGCACGTGGAAGATCCCCTACATTCCTCTATTGTAAGACCAACTCTGTCCCTGCTCTTCTGTAAAGTTGGATTGAGGGAACAGTGTATGGTTAGGGGTAAGAACATGTTGGATTTGGGTTAGGAATCATTCTACTGGATGAAGAATGGTATTGGGAACCTGCGATATTTATAATAATATATAGGTGAAGTATATGTATGAAAACAGAAATCTAAGTAAGCTTTGAAGCCCAGAAGGGCATTGGGCCCTTGACTGGGATACTTAGCTTGGAATTACATTCTGCACAGCTGTCTCAGATAAATTGATATACAATGGCATAAGACCTTGTACCTTGGATGATTGAATGTGGAAGAGAACATCCAGTCAAAAAGGGATAGTAGGTAGGATTAGGAAGAGAGTCAGTAGGTTTAGGAAGAAGAGTGA
Source organism: Urocitellus parryii (assembly GCF_045843805.1). Taxonomy (NCBI): domain Eukaryota; kingdom Metazoa; phylum Chordata; class Mammalia; order Rodentia; family Sciuridae; genus Urocitellus; species Urocitellus parryii. The sequence goes on along the minus strand of NW_027554041.1, from coordinate 60,729 downwards.
GTATAACATTTGGACCAAAAGTTCTTTAGCAGTAGGGTGTCAGTTAGAGAGTAGATGTAAATGTCAGCACATGTGAAGAGTCAGTCACAATAATGAATATGGGAAATTATATAGGAAAGCAGATATCAATAGAGACATTGGGAAATCAGTCAAAGTATAAAGTGAGTGATAGGATTAGATATTTTCAACAGGGTTGAGTTTGAATATGTAATCTTAGGACGAAGCAACTGTGTAGTCACCGATAGGATTGACATTTGAGAGCATCAGGCATCTGGACAAGGATGTTTTTAGTAATACATGCTCACTTTCCATTTAGACTTTGGAACAATCATAAGTGTGAACTTTGCATTATGTGTCCAGAATATCACTGTGATAAAATGTATATGTAGATCAGGTGACATGAGTATTTCTTCCACCATTTCTGGGAGCAATATCTTGAAGACGTATTGATTAGTATTTGGGGGCACCAATAGGTGTACCCTGTGTCTATGAATATAGAGATAATGCATGAATAGACCATACTGTGAATAAATAATAGAACTGGTTCCGATTTACATAATGGATTGAACTGATACCTGAAAATATATAGGAAATCTAATATTGATACACAATCATTCATTCCAACCAGTTATATATCTAATGATTATATTAGGGTTATGGTTTACCATGAAGGCTGTGTGAGATTTGCTTGAAAAGTGATTATGGAAATCAAAAATAATGTGTTTGGAAAGAAGTCTCATGAAAAGACCAGTCCAGAAATATACAGGAGTACATGTGTTCTGAAGCAGGAAGTGATTGAAAGTGAACCAAATGCCTGGAAATTTGTGAAAATTGTGGATGAAATATATATCTTATGATGTGCATCAACTGAAGAAATAGTGATGTACCAGTGTCGAAAAAAAAGAAACGTCAAAATACACATCATGTATCATAGGAATCTGCTTGCATTGATGCGAAACTCGGTCAGTTACAGTAGAAATATTAGGATTTCTAAGCACCATTCACTAGGAAACAAATGTGTATTTCAGGTGGATGAATATTTCTGAGAATAATCTTTTGAAAAGATGATTATAAATCCACATACATGAACATGAATGAATTTAGGGAGTGTATAATAAGACACATATATTTTATACTTTGAAAAATCTGGAGAGAGAGTGTGTGTGTGTGTGTGTGTGTGTGTGTATATATATATATATATATATATACATTCAAACATACAAACACACAGAGACTTTAAAAAGTAGAAATATATACGCCAATCAAAATTCATCATGAAATATACATCATCCACAGATCCAAAAATATTTAATTTACTGAACATGGATTTATGTATCATGTTGTTCAAGTAGAAAGCTCACCCATAGGTTGAATTTTCAGTTCCAACAGCATTTAGGAGGAGTGATCTCTTCTCACAATTTGTATCTGCCATGTCAGCCACCTCACAAGAATGTACATGGGATACCAGGTAGGATTCTATATGTGCACGTAAATATACATGTGCTGAACAGTCTACAGAGAAAGGGAGACAGGAATTCACATATTGGTTAACTTTACAAACAAATGGAGAACTACTTCTCTTAAATTGGACTAGATTTATAACACCTAGCCTTTATAATGCCAAAGGAAAGTCCAATTAGACACCATGCCTCCTCTGAACTGCATGTATTGCTATTCTGTTTGGGTTATTTTCCTCCATCATATCAGGATTGGTAATCAGAGTCCAGGAGGGTATGGGTTAGTGTCAGGGATTCAGTATTTTGAATGGAAAATAGGAAAATGAATCCAATGTGTATGCAATTCTGTGCTACACAAAAATCTTCCCACTCTCATCAAGAACAATGCCTTGACATTACCTTTGCCCCGAGTAAGACACAATTTGAAGAAAAGAGTTAGAAAATCTGTGAATACATATATACAATGGAAAATGCTCAGGAGTTCACAACCTTGGAGGTGGTAGAGGAGTTTCCATAAGTAAGGGACAGGGTAAACACTCCACAAACATGGAGCTCTGCTGGCCTAAAGACTTCTTGGGAAACTGCCTCTGAGGTTGGACCCTTGAAATATATGTTGTTGTCAGGAGCTTTATCTTCCTTTGTAGTGAGACCATCAAAGCTTGGTCTGCATCTATGTAGCCTGGAGGACATGGTTTCTGATTTTCCAGTGAACATGAGGCAGCAGTGCTGAATTCTCTCTTTGTAGGTCAACTGTGGCCACTGGGGTCTAAGTGTTTCCCCGTGTGGACTGTGAGGCCATTTGGTCATCCTCCACTTTTCCTGGTGTTTCTTGCTGCTTCACTGGGAGTTTTCTATTTGCTTCATGAAATACAAGGAGTTCAACTGGGACACAGTTCTGGAGGGAGTACTGTCACGTGTGCTGACTCAGGGTCCGAGGACAATGCACCAACCAGGCTTCTATCCCACAGAGCTTGCCCCCTTGACCATAGCAACCTGTTTCTGAACCTCTCCATATAACAAGATGCCTTTACATATAAGGGTCTGCTGGCTTCACCGTGTCAGTCACAAGCCATGTGGAAGCCAATGGCAGATCCACATGGCCCCACCACAGATGTTTTATCACACACCTGCACACCACTGCTCTAGGCCCACTAATCCGCAGGCTCCAACTTACTGGCATCTCTGTTCTACACCATTTTCATGAAACCCAGTCAATCAAGGCACTGTCTGGTACACTCATGATCAGCAACAGGACATCCAAAGGTTCTCCAGTGCCACCTGGTCATGGGAATTTCAAAAATTTCATGGTATTTATCAAGCCATTTTTCAAGGATGAACTTGGAGGCACTGTGGGTTTCTATTCATTCAGGAACCACTAAATGGTGAGGAATCTCATTTCAATGAAAGCTCTGGAGAAACACTCAGAGGCAAGGCTTCCCAAGAGTGGCCAAAAGGTCACATCAAGCCAGGCCCATTGAGGTCTACAATGTGAGGTCCATGTGTGTTTTGACTCTCAATTATGGCTGCCAGGTCTTTAAGAATAAAATCATGTGATATCCTGGCTGAGATTCCCAGTGCTCTGTGGAAAGCCACCCTGGGCCTAGATCTCAGTTTCCAAGGGCAACTCTCATGCGTGGCCTCCTAAAATCCCAACACATTTCATGGCAATTCTTCTCTGAGTTCAGTTCCAGAACTCAGTCTCTGAGGGGAATCACGCCAGAGTTCAAGACCAGGTGGACCAAGTCATCCCTTCCAACCGCCACAGAAATGACCACAATTCAAACCAAAACACTGCCACATGGCCCTCATCTTCTTCCATATAGGCACTCATCATAACCTCTTGCTGGAGGTTTCCATGAGGGGGCAGCCCAAGACAGCGTCTAGAATAAGCTCCCTTGCCCCTCATTTGCCTAATGTCTGGGTGGCCTGGACACTCTTCCTGTGACCCAGGATTGATCAAATAGGCCTGCCATTAATACTGCTCTGCTCCTCCAATTTGAGGCCTACTGACTTTCGGGTATAGATTCTTTGTGTGAATTGGAGACATGAGAAAACCCAAGAACCTATGGGCTAGCCTCTGCAGGGCTTTGAAGAACTCATTTGACCCAAAGGATCCCTATTCTCACTTGATGGAGGTCAGGAACTTTCCAGAGGAAAGCGAGAGACTTCATCCACAATGACTGCTCTTTTTGCCATTTTGGCTTTGGATGCACACATGGGATCTTTCTTTAATCCATCAGGTGCTGAGACTCTAAGCCACAGCCTCACACAGGGCCAAGAGGCTGATTCACACACATCCCTTTGCACAGGAATTAAGCCAAAAGCCACAGGTGATGCCCCTTCATTTCCATTTGAAAACTGTTTACTTCAGGCTTCACAAAGGGGTGGCCTGAGGCAAAGACCTTCCTGACACTCAGGGCAACAGAACAATAGGTAAGCAAAAGGCCCAAAGCAGGGTTTCTCCACTGACACTTTACTGGTCACACTGATATCTGAGTTTTCTGAGATGCTTGCCATTCCCTTCAGTTATCCAGTGCATGGCCATGTCATAGAGCTGGGAGGTGGTACATATCTTGGACACAAAACCATGAGCCTATTCTGGAGAGTGGCCAGAATTCAGGAAGAAAACAGGAACTTAGCAAGATAGTAGGTGTTGCCCATAGATAAGGCAAGCCCCAGTCCATTCATAAATTGGAAAGGATGAATGCTGGAAAGTTTTCTACTAGACAGGATGCATCCATTGATTCATTCTCTTTTCCAATGTCTACAACCAGGGATACAGTGGGATACACAGACATAGAAACACTCGCCTTGTCCAACGACTTACTAGAAACAGTCCACTCCAAACCAAACAAACTGCCTTTCCTACCTATTCTCAGAACATGAGACAAAACCATAAACTCACACCCACACCCACTAAGGCACCTCCTTCCCCCAAGTAGGTCTGTGACTATCCGGAGTGTCTTCTGACTGGTGGGCCATACAATGTTCCCCTAAATGGCCCGTCCTCTCTCAGATCTGGCCTCCTTGGCCTACTCAATGAAGTTGTCAGGAGCCACCCGTGAGCCACTCACTACCTGCTTTCTCGGAAAAGTGCCCTCTTCAGAGTTTTCCTGGCATTTGGTCATCCTCACATCAGTAGGTACCAAGAAAGACTGACTCTGTCCTTGGTAAATGCAAACAAGTGAGCCCACTGGGACTGGGACTGAAACTGGCTCTGGGTGCCTGGCTTCCTTGTTGCCAAGTTCAGAGAGTTCCATCACAAAAGAAGTGAGGTGAGGTCACTTCCTTCAGGAACTGAATGAGGTCACTGCCTTAGCAACCAAGTTGTCCTAACAGTTGCTTCCAAGGGTCCTATGAGATGGAGGCTGCCCCTGCTTCCTGTGACACTTTCACAAGTTAGAATGGTATATCCTCCATAGGCACCCAGGAACAGCTTTCCACACAGGCCTGGTTTGGTCCATCTTGTCTACATTAAGAAGAGTGCGGCTCATTCAGACACAACCCTTCATCCTGACCAGGTTGTTTGCCATGGAAGATGACTTTTGCTCTCTCATGTCCTTCAGAGCTGCCTACATCTTCTCCAGGCATCATTTCTGCATGGACCTTTGAGTTCTCAGCACGTGGAAGATCCCCTACATTCCTCTATTGTAAGACCAACTCTGTCCCTGCTCTTCTGTAAAGTTGGATTGAGGGAACAGTGTATGGTTAGGGGTAAGAACATGTTGGATTTGGGTTAGGAATCATTCTACTGGATGAAGAATGGTATTGGGAACCTGCGATATTTATAATAATATATAGGTGAAGTATATGTATGAAAACAGAAATCTAAGTAAGCTTTGAAGCCCAGAAGGGCATTGGGCCCTTGACTGGGATACTTAGCTTGGAATTACATTCTGCACAGCTGTCTCAGATAAATTGATATACAATGGCATAAGACCTTGTACCTTGGATGATTGAATGTGGAAGAGAACATCCAGTCAAAAAGGGATAGTAGGTAGGATTAGGAAGAGAGTCAGTAGGTTTAGGAAGAAGAGTGAGTATAACATTTGGACCAAAAGTTCTTTAGCAGTAGGGTGTCAGTTAGAGAGTAGATGTAAATGTCAGCACATGTGAAGAGTCAGTCACAATAATGAATATGGGAAATTATATAGGAAAGCAGATATCAATAGAGACATTGGGAAATCAGTCAAAGTATAAAGTGAGTGATAGGATTAGATATTTTCAACAGGGTTGAGTTTGAATATGTAATCTTAGGACGAAGCAACTGTGTAGTCACCGATAGGATTGACATTTGAGAGCATCAGGCATCTGGACAAGGATGTTTTTAGTAATACATGCTCACTTTCCATTTAGACTTTGGAACAATCATAAGTGTGAACTTTGCATTATGTGTCCAGAATATCACTGTGATAAAATGTATATGTAGATCAGGTGACATGAGTATTTCTTCCACCATTTCTGGGAGCAATATCTTGAAGACGTATTGATTAGTATTTGGGGGCACCAATAGGTGTACCCTGTGTCTATGAATATAGAGATAATGCATGAATAGACCATACTGTGAATAAATAATAGAACTGGTTCCGATTTACATAATGGATTGAACTGATACCTGAAAATATATAGGAAATCTAATATTGATACACAATCATTCATTCCAACCAGTTATATATCTAATGATTATATTAGGGTTATGGTTTACCATGAAGGCTGTGTGAGATTTGCTTGAAAAGTGATTATGGAAATCAAAAATAATGTGTTTGGAAAGAAGTCTCATGAAAAGACCAGTCCAGAAATATACAGGAGTACATGTGTTCTGAAGCAGGAAGTGATTGAAAGTGAACCAAATGCCTGGAAATTTGTGAAAATTGTGGATGAAATATATATCTTATGATGTGCATCAACTGAAGAAATAGTGATGTACCAGTGTCGAAAAAAAAGAAACGTCAAAATACACATCATGTATCATAGGAATCTGCTTGCATTGATGCGAAACTCGGTCAGTTACAGTAGAAATATTAGGATTTCTAAGCACCATTCACTAGGAAACAAATGTGTATTTCAGGTGGATGAATATTTCTGAGAATAATCTTTTGAAAAGATGATTATAAATCCACATACATGAACATGAATGAATTTAGGGAGTGTATAATAAGACACATATATTTCATACTTTGAAAAATCTGGAGAGAGAGTGTGTGTGTGTGTGTGTGTGTGTATATATATATATATATATATATATATATACATTCAAACATACAAACACACAGAGACTTTAAAAAGTAGAAATATATACGCCAATCAAAATTCATCATGAAATATACATCATCCACAGATCCAAAAATATTTAATTTACTGAACATGGATTTATGTATCATGTTGTTCAAGTAGAAAGCTCACCCATAGGTTGAATTTTCAGTTCCAACAGCATTTAGGAGGAGTGATCTCTTCTCACAATTTGTATCTGCCATGTCAGCCACCTCACAAGAATGTACATGGGATACCAGGTAGGATTCTATATGTGCACGTAAATATACATGTGCTGAACAGTCTACAGAGAAAGGGAGACAGGAATTCACATATTGGTTAACTTTACAAACAAATGGAGAACTACTTCTCTTAAATTGGACTAGATTTATAACACCTAGCCTTTATAATGCCAAAGGAAAGTCCAATTAGACACCATGCCTCCTCTGAACTGCATGTATTGCTATTCTGTTTGGGTTATTTTCCTCCATCATATCAGGATTGGTAATCAGAGTCCAGGAGGGTATGGGTTAGTGTCAGGGATTCAGTATTTTGAATGGAAAAGAGGAAAATGAATCCAATGTGTATGCAATTCTGTGCTACACAAAAATCTTCCCACTCTCATCAAGAACAATGCCTTGACATTACCTTTGCCCCGAGTAAGACACAATTTGAAGAAAAGAGTTAGAAAATCTGTGAATACATATATACAATGGAAAATGCTCAGGAGTTCACAACCTTGGAGGTGGTAGAGGAGTTTCCATAAGTAAGGGACAGGGTAAACACTCCACAAACATGGAGCTCTGCTGGCCTAAAGACTTCTTGGGAAACTGCCTCTGAGGTTGGACCCTTGAAATATATGTTGTTGTCAGGAGCTTTATCTTCCTTTGTAGTGAGACCATCAAAGCTTGGTCTGCATCTATGTAGCCTGGAGGACATGGTTTCTGATTTTCCAGTGAACATGAGGCAGCAGTGCTGAATTCTCTCTTTGTAGGTCAACTGTGGCCACTGGGGTCTAAGTGTTTCCCCGTGTGGACTGTGAGGCCATTTGGTCATCCTCCACTTTTCCTGGTGTTTCTTGCTGCTTCACTGGGAGTTTCCTATTTGCTTCATGAAATACAAGGAGTTCAACTGGGACACAGTTCTGGAGGGAGTACTGTCACGTGTGCTGACTCAGGGTCCGAGGACAATGCACCAACCAGGCTTCTATCCCACAGAGCTTGCCCCCTTGACCATAGCAACCTGTTTCTGAACATTGCCCGGAAACCTCTCCATATAACAAGATGCCTTTACATATAAGGGTCTGCTGGCTTCACCGTGTCAGTCACAAGCCATGTGGAAGCCAATGGCAGATCCACATGGCCCCACCACAGATGTTTTATCACACACCTGCACACCACTGCTCTAGGCCCACTAATCCGCAGGCTCCAACTTACTGGCATCTCTGTTCTACACCATTTTCATGAAACCCAGTCAATCAAGGCACTGTCTGGTACACTCATGATCAGCAACAGGACATCCAAAGGTTCTCCAGTGCCACCTGGTCATGGGAATTTCAAAAATTTCATGGTATTTATCAAGCCATTTTTCAAGGATGAACTTGGAGGCACTGTGGGTTTCTATTCATTCAGGAACCACTAAATGGTGAGGAAGCTCATTTCAATGAAAGCTCTGGAGAAACACTCAGAGGCAAGGCTTCCCAAGAGTGGCCAAAAGGTCACATCAAGCCAGGCCCATTGAGGTCTACAATGTGAGGTCCATGTGTGTTTTGACTCTCAATTATGGCTGCCAGGTCTTTAAGAATAAAATCATGTGATATCCTGGCTGAGATTCCCAGTGCTCTGTGGAAAGCCACCCTGGGCCTAGATCTCAGTTTCCAAGGGCAACTCTCATGCGTGGCCTCCTAAAATCCCAACACAATTCATGGCAATTCTTCTCTGAGTTCAGTTCCAGAACTCAGTCTCTGAGGGGAATCACGCCAGAGTTCAAGACCAGGTGGACCAAGTCATCCCTTCCAACCGCCACAGAAATGACCACAATTCAAACCAAAACACTGCCACATGGCCCTCATCTTCTTCCATATAGGCACTCATCACAACCTCTTGCTGGAGGTTTCCATGAGGGGGCAGCCCAAGACAGCGTCTAGAATAAGCTCCCTTGCCCCTCATTTGCCTAATGTCTGGGTGGCCTGGACACTCTTCCTGTGACCCAGGATTGATCAAATAGGCCTGCCATTAATACTGCTCTGCTCCTCCAATTTGAGGCCTACTGACTTTCGGGTATAGATTCTTTGTGTGAATTGGAGACATGAGAAAACCCAAGAACCTATGGGCTAGCCTCTGCAGGGCTTTGAAGAACTCATTTGACCCAAAGGATCCCTATTCTCACTTGATGGAGGTCAGGAACTTTCCAGAGGAAAGCGAGAGACTTCATCCACAATGACTGCTCTTTTTGCCATTTTGGCTTTGGATGCACACATGGGATCTTTCTTTAATCCATCAGGTGCTAAGACTCTAAGCCACAGCCTCACACAGGGCCAAGAGGCTGATTCACACACATCCCTTTGCACAGGAATTAAGCCAAAAGCCACAGGTGATGCCCCTTCATTTCCATTTGAAAACTGTTTACTTCAGGCTTCACAAAGGGGTGGCCTGAGGCAAAGACCTTCCTGACACTCAGGGCAACAGAACAATAGGTAAGCAAAAGGCCCAAAGCAGGGTTTCTCCACTGACACTTTACTGGTCACACTGATATCTGAGTTTTCTGAGATGCTTGCCATTCCCTTCAGTTATCCAGTGCATGGCCATGTCATAGAGCTGGGAGGTGGTACATATCTTGGACACAAAACCATGAGCCTATTCTGGAGAGTGGCCAGAATTCAGGAAGAAAACAGGAACTTAGCAAGATAGTAGGTGTTGCCCATAGATAAGGCAAGCCCCAGTCCATTCATAAATTGGAAAGGATGAATGCTGGAAAGTTTTCTACTAGACAGGATGCATCCATTGATTCATTCTCTTTTCCAATGTCTACAACCAGGGATACAGTGGGATACACAGACATAGAAACACTCGCCTTGTCCAACGACTTACTAGAAACAGTCCACTCCAAACCAAACAAACTGCCTTTCCTACCTATTCTCAGAACATGAGACAAAACCATAAACTCACACCCACACCCACTAAGGCACCTCCTTCCCCCAAGTAGGTCTGTGACTATCCGGAGTGTCTTCTGACTGGTGGGCCATACAATGTTCCCCTAAATGGCCCGTCCTCTCTCAGATCTGGCCTCCTTGGCCTACTCAATGAAGTTGTCAGGAGCCACCCGTGAGCCACTCACTACCTGCTTTCTCGGAAAAGTGCCCTCTTCAGAGTTTTCCTGGCATTTGGTCATCCTCACATCAGTAGGTACCAAGAAAGACTGACTCTGTCCTTGGTAAATGCAAACAAGTGAGCCCACTGGGACTGGGACTGAAACTGGCTCTGGGTGCCTGGCTTCCTTGTTGCCAAGTTCAGAGAGTTCCATCACAAAAGAAGTGAGGTGAGGTCACTTCCTTCAGGAACTGAATGAGGTCACTGCCTTAGCAACCAAGTTGTCCTAACAGTTGCTTCCAAGGGTCCTATGAGATGGAGGCTGCCCCTGCTTCCTGTGACACTTTCACAAGTTAGAATGGTATATCCTCCATAGGCACCCAGGAACAGCTTTCCACACAGGCCTGGTTTGGTCCATCTTGTCTACATTAAGAAGAGTGCGGCTCATTCAGACACAACCCTTCATCCTGACCAGGTTGTTTGCCATGGAAGATGACTTTTGCTCTCTCATGTCCTTCAGAGCTGCCTACATCTTCTCCAGGCATCATTTCTGCATGGACCTTTGAGTTCTCAGCACGTGGAAGATCCCCTACATTCCTCTATTGTAAGACCAACTCTGTCCCTGCTCTTCTGTAAAGTTGGATTGAGGGAACAGTGTATGGTTAGGGGTAAGAACATGTTGGATTTGGGTTAGGAATCATTCTACTGGATGAAGAATGGTATTGGGAACCTGCGATATTTATAATAATATATAGGTGAAGTATATGTATGAAAACAGAAATCTAAGTAAGCTTTGAAGCCCAGAAGGGCATTGGGCCCTTGACTGGGATACTTAGCTTGGAATTACATTCTGCACAGCTGTCTCAGATAAATTGATATACAATGGCATAAGACCTTGTACCTTGGATGATTGAATGTGGAAGAGAACATCCAGTCAAAAAGGGATAGTAGGTAGGATTAGGAAGAGAGTCAGTAGGTTTAGGAAGAAGAGTGAGTATAACATTTGGACCAAAAGTTCTTTAGCAGTAGGGTGTCAGTTAGAGAGTAGATGTAAATGTCAGCACATGTGAAGAGTCAGTCACAATAATGAATATGGGAAATTATATAGGAAAGCAGATATCAATAGAGACATTGGGAAATCAGTCAAAGTATAAAGTGAGTGATAGGATTAGATATTTTCAACAGGGTTGAGTTTGAATATGTAATCTTAGGACGAAGCAACTGTGTAGTCACCGATAGGATTGACATTTGAGAGCATCAGGCATCTGGACAAGGATGTTTTTAGTAATACATGCTCACTTTCCATTTAGACTTTGGAACAATCATAAGTGTGAACTTTGCATTATGTGTCCAGAATATCACTGTGATAAAATGTATATGTAGATCAGGTGACATGAGTATTTCTTCCACCATTTCTGGGAGCAATATCTTGAAGACGTATTGATTAGTATTTGGGGGCACCAATAGGTGTACCCTGTGTCTATGAATATAGAGATAATGCATGAATAGACCATACTGTGAATAAATAATAGAACTGGTTCCGATTTACATAATGGATTGAACTGATACCTGAAAATATATAGGAAATCTAATATTGATACACAATCATTCATTCCAACCAGTTATATATCTAATGATTATATTAGGGTTATGGTTTACCATGAAGGCTGTGTGAGATTTGCTTGAAAAGTGATTATGGAAATCAAAAATAATGTGTTTGGAAAGAAGTCTCATGAAAAGACCAGTCCAGAAATATACAGGAGTACATGTGTTCTGAAGCAGGAAGTGATTGAAAGTGAACCAAATGCCTGGAAATTTGTGAAAATTGTGGATGAAATATATATCTTATGATGTGCATCAACTGAAGAAATAGTGATGTACCAGTGTCGAAAAAAAAGAAACGTCAAAATACACATCATGTATCATAGGAATCTGCTTGCATTGATGCGAAACTCGGTCAGTTACAGTAGAAATATTAGGATTTCTAAGCACCATTCACTAGGAAACAAATGTGTATTTCAGGTGGATGAATATTTCTGAGAATAATCTTTTGAAAAGATGATTATAAATCCACATACATGAACATGAATGAATTTAGGGAGTGTATAATAAGACACATATATTTCATACTTTGAAAAATCTGGAGAGAGAGTGTGTGTGTGTGTGTGTGTGTGTGTGTATATATATATATATATGTATATATACATTCAAACATACAAACACACAGAGACTTTAAAAAGTAGAAATATATACGCCAATCAAAATTCATCATGAAATATACATCATCCACAGATCCAAAAATATTTAATTTACTGAACATGGATTTATGTATCATGTTGTTCAAGTAGAAAGCTCACCCATAGGTTGAATTTTCAGTTCCAACAGCATTTAGGAGGAGTGATCTCTTCTCACAATTTGTATCTGCCATGTCAGCCACCTCACAAGAATGTACATGGGATACCAGGTAGGATTCTATATGTGCACGTAAATATACATGTGCTGAACAGTCTACAGAGAAAGGGAGACAGGAATTCACATATTGGTTAACTTTACAAACAAATGGAGAACTACTTCTCTTAAATTGGACTAGATTTATAACACCTAGCCTTTATAATGCCAAAGGAAAGTCCAATTAGACACCATGCCTCCTCTGAACTGCATGTATTGCTATTCTGTTTGGGTTATTTTCCTCCATCATATCAGGATTGGTAATCAGAGTCCAGGAGGGTATGGGTTAGTGTCAGGGATTCAGTATTTTGAATGGAAAAGAGGAAAATGAATCCAATGTGTATGCAATTCTGTGCTACACAAAAATCTTCCCACTCTCATCAAGAACAATGCCTTGACATTACCTTTGCCCCGAGTAAGACACAATTTGAAGAAAAGAGTTAGAAAATCTGTGAATACATATATACAATGGAAAATGCTCAGGAGTTCACAACCTTGGAGGTGGTAGAGGAGTTTCCATAAGTAAGGGACAGGGTAAACACTCCACAAACATGGAGCTCTGCTGGCCTAAAGACTTCTTGGGAAACTGCCTCTGAGGTTGGACCCTTGAAATATATGTTGTTGTCAGGAGCTTTATCTTCCTTTGTAGTGAGACCATCAAAGCTTGGTCTGCATCTATGTAGCCTGGAGGACATGGTTTCTGATTTTCCAGTGAACATGAGGCAGCAGTGCTGAATTCTCTCTTTGTAGGTCAACTGTGGCCACTGGGGTCTAAGTGTTTCCCCGTGTGGACTGTGAGGCCATTTGGTCATCCTCCACTTTTCCTGGTGTTTCTTGCTGCTTCACTGGGAGTTTCCTATTTGCTTCATGAAATACAAGGAGTTCAACTGGGACACAGTTCTGGAGGGAGTACTGTCACGTGTGCTGACTCAGGGTCCGAGGACAATGCACCAACCAGGCTTCTATCCCACAGAGCTTGCCCCCTTGACCATAGCAACCTGTTTCTGAACATTGCCCGGAAACCTCTCCATATAACAAGATGCCTTTACATATAAGGGTCTGCTGGCTTCACCGTGTCAGTCACAAGCCATGTGGAAGCCAATGGCAGATCCACATGGCCCCACCACAGATGTTTTATCACACACCTGCACACCACTGCTCTAGGCCCACTAATCCGCAGGCTCCAACTTACTGGCATCTCTGTTCTACACCATTTTCATGAAACCCAGTCAATCAAGGCACTGTCTGGTACACTCATGATCAGCAACAGGACATCCAAAGGTTCTCCAGTGCCACCTGGTCATGGGAATTTCAAAAATTTCATGGTATTTATCAAGCCATTTTTCAAGGATGAACTTGGAGGCACTGTGGGTTTCTATTCATTCAGGAACCACTAAATGGTGAGGAAGCTCATTTCAATGAAAGCTCTGGAGAAACACTCAGAGGCAAGGCTTCCCAAGAGTGGCCAAAAGGTCACATCAAGCCAGGCCCATTGAGGTCTACAATGTGAGGTCCATGTGTGTTTTGACTCTCAATTATGGCTGCCAGGTCTTTAAGAATAAAATCATGTGATATCCTGGCTGAGATTCCCAGTGCTCTGTGGAAAGCCACCCTGGGCCTAGATCTCAGTTTCCAAGGGCAACTCTCATGCGTGGCCTCCTAAAATCCCAACACAATTCATGGCAATTCTTCTCTGAGTTCAGTTCCAGAACTCAGTCTCTGAGGGGAATCACGCCAGAGTTCAAGACCAGGTGGACCAAGTCATCCCTTCCAACCGCCACAGAAATGACCACAATTCAAACCAAAACACTGCCACATGGCCCTCATCTTCTTCCATATAGGCACTCATCACAACCTCTTGCTGGAGGTTTCCATGAGGGGGCAGCCCAAGACAGCGTCTAGAATAAGCTCCCTTGCCCCTCATTTGCCTAATGTCTGGGTGGCCTGGACACTCTTCCTGTGACCCAGGATTGATCAAATAGGCCTGCCATTAATACTGCTCTGCTCCTCCAATTTGAGGCCTACTGACTTTCGGGTATAGATTCTTTGTGTGAATTGGAGACATGAGAAAACCCAAGAACCTATGGGCTAGCCTCTGCAGGGCTTTGAAGAACTCATTTGACCCAAAGGATCCCTATTCTCACTTGATGGAGGTCAGGAACTTTCCAGAGGAAAGCGAGAGACTTCATCCACAATGACTGCTCTTTTTGCCATTTTGGCTTTGGATGCACACATGGGATCTTTCTTTAATCCATCAGGTGCTGAGACTCTAAGCCACAGCCTCACACAGGGCCAAGAGGCTGATTCACACACATCCCTTTGCACAGGAATTAAGCCAAAAGCCACAGGTGATGCCCCTTCATTTCCATTTGAAAACTGTTTACTTCAGGCTTCACAAAGGGGTGGCCTGAGGCAAAGACCTTCCTGACACTCAGGGCAACAGAACAATAGGTAAGCAAAAGGCCCAAAGCAGGGTTTCTCCACTGACACTTTACTGGTCACACTGATATCTGAGTTTTCTGAGATGCTTGCCATTCCCTTCAGTTATCCAGTGCATGGCCATGTCATAGAGCTGGGAGGTGGTACATATCTTGGACACAAAACCATGAGCCTATTCTGGAGAGTGGCCAGAATTCAGGAAGAAAACAGGAACTTAGCAAGATAGTAGGTGTTGCCCATAGATAAGGCAAGCCCCAGTCCATTCATAAATTGGAAAGGATGAATGCTGGAAAGTTTTCTACTAGACAGGATGCATCCATTGATTCATTCTCTTTTCCAATGTCTACAACCAGGGATACAGTGGGATACACAGACATAGAAACACTCGCCTTGTCCAACGACTTACTAGAAACAGTCCACTCCAAACCAAACAAACTGCCTTTCCTACCTATTCTCAGAACATGAGACAAAACCATAAACTCACACCCACACCCACTAAGGCACCTCCTTCCCCCAAGTAGGTCTGTGACTATCCGGAGTGTCTTCTGACTGGTGGGCCATACAATGTTCCCCTAAATGGCCCGTCCTCTCTCAGATCTGGCCTCCTTGGCCTACTCAATGAAGTTGTCAGGAGCCACCCGTGAGCCACTCACTACCTGCTTTCTCGGAAAAGTGCCCTCTTCAGAGTTTTCCTGGCATTTGGTCATCCTCACATCAGTAGGTACCAAGAAAGACTGACTCTGTCCTTGGTAAATGCAAACAAGTGAGCCCACTGGGACTGGGACTGAAACTGGCTCTGGGTGCCTGGCTTCCTTGTTGCCAAGTTCAGAGAGTTCCATCACAAAAGAAGTGAGGTGAGGTCACTTCCTTCAGGAACTGAATGAGGTCACTGCCTTAGCAACCAAGTTGTCCTAACAGTTGCTTCCAAGGGTCCTATGAGATGGAGGCTGCCCCTGCTTCCTGTGACACTTTCACAAGTTAGAATGGTATATCCTCCATAGGCACCCAGGAACAGCTTTCCACACAGGCCTGGTTTGGTCCATCTTGTCTACATTAAGAAGAGTGCGGCTCATTCAGACACAACCCTTCATCCTGACCAGGTTGTTTGCCATGGAAGATGACTTTTGCTCTCTCATGTCCTTCAGAGCTGCCTACATCTTCTCCAGGCATCATTTCTGCATGGACCTTTGAGTTCTCAGCACGTGGAAGATCCCCTACATTCCTCTATTGTAAGACCAACTCTGTCCCTGCTCTTCTGTAAAGTTGGATTGAGGGAACAGTGTATGGTTAGGGGTAAGAACATGTTGGATTTGGGTTAGGAATCATTCTACTGGATGAAGAATGGTATTGGGAACCTGCGATATTTATAATAATATATAGGTGAAGTATATGTATGAAAACAGAAATCTAAGTAAGCTTTGAAGCCCAGAAGGGCATTGGGCCCTTGACTGGGATACTTAGCTTGGAATTACATTCTGCACAGCTGTCTCAGATAAATTGATATACAATGGCATAAGACCTTGTACCTTGGATGATTGAATGTGGAAGAGAACATCCAGTCAAAAAGGGATAGTAGGTAGGATTAGGAAGAGAGTCAGTAGGTTTAGGAAGAAGAGTGAGTATAACATTTGGACCAAAAGTTCTTTAGCAGTAGGGTGTCAGTTAGAGAGTAGATGTAAATGTCAGCACATGTGAAGAGTCAGTCACAATAATGAATATGGGAAATTATATAGGAAAGCAGATATCAATAGAGACATTGGGAAATCAGTCAAAGTATAAAGTGAGTGATAGGATTAGATATTTTCAACAGGGTTGAGTTTGAATATGTAATCTTAGGACGAAGCAACTGTGTAGTCACCGATAGGATTGACATTTGAGAGCATCAGGCATCTGGACAAGGATGTTTTTAGTAATACATGCTCACTTTCCATTTAGACTTTGGAACAATCATAAGTGTGAACTTTGCATTATGTGTCCAGAATATCACTGTGATAAAATGTATATGTAGATCAGGTGACATGAGTATTTCTTCCACCATTTCTGGGAGCAATATCTTGAAGACGTATTGATTAGTATTTGGGGGCACCAATAGGTGTACCCTGTGTCTATGAATATAGAGATAATGCATGAATAGACCATACTGTGAATAAATAATAGAACTGGTTCCGATTTACATAATGGATTGAACTGATACCTGAAAATATATAGGAAATCTAATATTGATACACAATCATTCATTCCAACCAGTTATATATCTAATGATTATATTAGGGTTATGGTTTACCATGAAGGCTGTGTGAGATTTGCTTGAAAAGTGATTATGGAAATCAAAAATAATGTGTTTGGAAAGAAGTCTCATGAAAAGACCAGTCCAGAAATATACAGGAGTACATGTGTTCTGAAGCAGGAAGTGATTGAAAGTGAACCAAATGCCTGGAAATTTGTGAAAATTGTGGATGAAATATATATCTTATGATGTGCATCAACTGAAGAAATAGTGATGTACCAGTGTCGAAAAAAAAGAAACGTCAAAATACACATCATGTATCATAGGAATCTGCTTGCATTGATGCGAAACTCGGTCAGTTACAGTAGAAATATTAGGATTTCTAAGCACCATTCACTAGGAAACAAATGTGTATTTCAGGTGGATGAATATTTCTGAGAATAATCTTTTGAAAAGATGATTATAAATCCACATACATGAACATGAATGAATTTAGGGAGTGTATAATAAGACACATATATTTCATACTTTGAAAAATCTGGAGAGAGAGTGTGTGTGTGTGTGTGTGTGTGTATATGTATATATATATATATATATATATATATATATATATATATATATATACATTCAAACATAAAAACACACAGAGACTTTAAAAAGTAGAAATATATACGCCAATCAAAATTCATCATGAAATATACATCATCCACAGATCCAAAAATATTTAATTTACTGAACATGGATTTATGTATCATGTTGTTCAAGTAGAAAGCTCACCCATAGGTTGAATTTTCAGTTCCAACAGCATTTAGGAGGAGTGATCTCTTCTCACAATTTGTATCTGCCATGTCAGCCACCTCACAAGAATGTACATGGGATACCAGGTAGGATTCTATATGTGCACGTAAATATACATGTGCTGAACAGTCTACAGAGAAAGGGAGACAGGAATTCACATATTGGTTAACTTTACAAACAAATGGAGAACTACTTCTCTTAAATTGGACTAGATTTATAACACCTAGCCTTTATAATGCCAAAGGAAAGTCCAATTAGACACCATGCCTCCTCTGAACTGCATGTATTGCTATTCTGTTTGGGTTATTTTCCTCCATCATATCAGGATTGGTAATCAGAGTCCAGGAGGGTATGGGTTAGTGTCAGGGATTCAGTATTTTGAATGGAAAAGAGGAAAATGAATCCAATGTGTATGCAATTCTGTGCTACACAAAAATCTTCCCACTCTCGTCAAGAACAATGCCTTGACATTACCTTTGCCCCGAGTAAGACACAATTTGAAGAAAAGAGTTAGAAAATCTGTGAATACATATATACAATGGAAAATGCTCAGGAGTTCACAACCTTGGAGGTGGTAGAGGAGTTTCCATAAGTAAGGGACAGGGTAAACACTCCACAAACATGGAGCTCTGCTGGCCTAAAGACTTCTTGGGAAACTGCCTCTGAGGTTGGACCCTTGAAATATATGTTGTTGTCAGGAGCTTTATCTTCCTTTGTAGTGAGACCATCAAAGCTTGGTCTGCATCTATGTAGCCTGGAGGACATGGTTTCTGATTTTCCAGTGAACATGAGGCAGCAGTGATGAATTCTCTCTTTGTAGGTCAACTGTGGCCACTGGGGTCTAAGTGTTTCCCCGTGTGGACTGTGAGGCCATTTGGTCATCCTCCACTTTTCCTGGTGTTTCTTGCTGCTTCACTGGGAGTTTCCTATTTGCTTCATGAAATACAAGGAGTTCAACTGGGACACAGTTCTGGAGGGAGTACTGTCACGTGTGCTGACTCAGGGTCCGAGGACAATGCACCAACCAGGCTTCTATCCCACAGAGCTTGCCCCCTTGACCATAGCAACCTGTTTCTGAACATTGCCCGGAAACCTCTCCATATAACAAGATGCCTTTACATATAAGGGTCTGCTGGCTTCACCGTGTCAGTCACAAGCCATGTGGAAGCCAATGGCAGATCCACATGGCCCCACCACACATGTTTTATCACACACCTGCACACCACTGCTCTAGGCCCACTAATCCGCAGGCTCCAACTTACTGGCATCTCTGTTCTACACCATTTTCATGAAACCCAGTCAATCAAGGCACTGTCTGGTACACTCATGATCAGCAACAGGACATCCAAAGGTTCTCCAGTGCCACCTGGTCATGGGAATTTCAAAAATTTCATGGTATTTATCAAGCCATTTTTCAAGGATGAACTTGGAGGCACTGTGGGTTTCTATTCATTCAGGAACCACTAAATGGTGAGGAAGCTCATTTCAATGAAAGCTCTGGAGAAACACTCAGAGGCAAGGCTTCCCAAGAGTGGCCAAAAGGTCACATCAAGCCAGGCCCATTGAGGTCTACAATGTGAGGTCCATGTGTGTTTTGACTCTCAATTATGGCTGCCAGGTCTTTAAGAATAAAATCATGTGATATCCTGGCTGAGATTCCCAGTGCTCTGTGGAAAGCCACCCTGGGCCTAGATCTCAGTTTCCAAGGGCAACTCTCATGCGTGGCCTCCTAAAATCCCAACACAATTCATGGCAATTCTTCTCTGAGTTCAGTTCCAGAACTCAGTCTCTGAGGGGAATCACGCCAGAGTTCAAGACCAGGTGGACCAAGTCATCCCTTCCAACCGCCACAGAAATGACCACAATTCAAACCAAAACACTGCCACATGGCCCTCATCTTCTTCCATATAGGCACTCATCACAACCTCTTGCTGGAGGTTTCCATGAGGGGGCAGCCCAAGACAGCGTCTAGAATAAGCTCCCTTGCCCCTCATTTGCCTAATGTCTGGGTGGCCTGGACACTCTTCCTGTGACCCAGGATTGATCAAATAGGCCTGCCATAATACTGCTCTGCTCCTCCAATTTGAGGCCTACTGACTTTCGGGTATAGATTCTTTGTGTGAATTGGAGACATGAGAAAACCCAAGAACCTATGGGCTAGCCTCTGCAGGGCTTGAAGAACTCATTTGACCAAAGGATCCCTATTCTCACTTGATGGAGGTCAGGAACTTTCCAGAGGAAAGCGAGAGACTTCATCCACAATGACTGCTCTTTTTGCCATTTTGGCTTTGGATGCACACATGGGATCTTTCTTTAATCCATCAGGTGCTGAGACTCTAAGCCACAGCCTCACACAGGGCCAAGAGGCTGATTCACACACATCCCTTTGCACAGGAATTAAGCCAAAAGCCACAGGTGATGCCCCTTCATTTCCATTTGAAAACTGTTTACTTCAGGCTTCACAAAGGGGTGCTGAGGCAAAGACCTTCCTGACACTCAGGGCAACAGAACAATAGGTAAGCAAAAGGCCCAAAGCAGGGTTTCTCCACTGACACTTTACTGGTCACACTGATATCTGAGTTTTCTGAGATGCTTGCCATTCCCTTCAGTTATCCAGTGCATGGCCATGTCATAGAGCTGGGAGGTGGTACATATCTTGGACACAAAACCATGAGCCTATTCTGGAGAGTGGCCAGAATTCAGGAAGAAAACAGGAACTTAGCAAGATAGTAGGTGTTGCCCATAGATAAGGCAAGCCCCAGTCCATTCATAAATTGGAAAGGATGAATGCTGGAAAGTTTTCTACTAGACAGGATGCATCCATTGATTCATTCTCTTTTCCAATGTCTACAACCAGGGATACAGTGGGATACACAGACATAGAAACACTCGCCTTGTCCAACGACTTACTAGAAACAGTCCACTCCAAACCAAACAAACTGCCTTCCTACCTATTCTCAGAACATGAGACAAAACCATAAACTCACACCCACACCCACTAAGGCACCTCCTTCCCCAAGTAGGTCTGTGACTATCCGGAGTGTCTTCTGACTGGTGGGCCATACAATGTTCCCCTAAATGGCCCGTCCTCTCTCAGATCTGGCCTCCTTGGCCTACTCAATGAAGTTGTCAGGAGCCACCCGTGAGCCACTCACTACCTGCTTTCCCGGAAAAGTGCCCTCTTCAGAGTTTTCCTGGCATTTGGTCATCCTCACATCAGTAGGTACCAAGAAAGACTGACTCTGTCCTTGGTAAATGCAAACAAGTGAGCCCACTGGGACTGGGACTGAAACTGGCTCTGGGTGCCTGGCTTCCTTGTTGCCAAGTTCAGAGAGTTCCATCACAAAAGAAGTGAGGTGAGGTCACTTCCTTCAGGAACTGAATGAGGTCACTGCCTTAGCAACCAAGTTGTCCTAACAGTTGCTTCCAAGGGTCCTATGAGATGGAGGCTGCCCCTGCTTCCTGTGACACTTTCACAAGTTAGAATGGTATATCCTCCATAGGCACCCAGGAACAGCTTTCCACACAGGCCTGGTTTGGTCCATCTTGTCTACATTAAGAAGAGTGCGGCTCATTCAGACACAACCCTTCATCCTGACCAGGTTGTTTGCCATGGAAGATGACTTTTGCTCTCTCATGTCCTTCAGAGCTGCCTACATCTTCTCCAGGCATCATTTCTGCATGGACCTTTGAGTTCTCAGCACGTGGAAGATCCCCTACATTCCTCTATTGTAAGACCAACTCTGTCCCTGCTCTTCTGTAAAGTTGGATTGAGGGAACAGTGTATGGTTAGGGGTAAGAACATGTTGGATTTGGGTTAGGAATCATTCTACTGGATGAAGAATGGTATTGGGAACCTGCGATATTTATAATAATATATAGGTGAAGTATATGTATGAAAACAGAAATCTAAGTAAGCTTTGAAGCCCAGAAGGGCATTGGGCCCTTGACTGGATACTTAGCTTGGAATTACATTCTGCACAGCTGTCTCAGATAAATTGATATACAATGGCATAAGACCTTGTACCTTGGATGATTGAAATGTGGAAGAGAACATCCAGTCAAAAAGGGATAGTAGGTAGGATTAGGAAGAGAGTCAGTAGGTTTAGGAAGAAGAGTGAGTATAACCATTTGGACCAAAAGTTCTTTAGCAGTAGGGTGTCAGTTAGAGAGTAGATGTAAATGTCAGCACATGTGAAGAGTCAGTCACAATAATGAATATGGGAAATTATATAGGAAAGCAGATATCAATAGAGACATTGGGAAATCAGTCAAAGTATAAAGTGAGTGATAGGATTAGATATTTTCAACAGGGTTGAGTTTGAATATGTAATCTTAGGACGAAGCAACTGGGTAGTCACCGATAGGATTGACATTTGAGAGCATCAGGCATCTGGACAAGGATGTTTTTAGTAATACATGCTCACTTTCCATTTAGACTTTGGAACAATCATAAGTGTGAACTTTGCATTATGTGTCCAGAATATCACTGTGATAAAATGTATATGTAGATCAGGTGACATGAGTATTTCTTCCACCATTTCTGGGAGCAATATCTTGAAGACGTATTGATTAGTATTTGGGGGCACCAATAGGTGTACCCTGTGTCTATGAATATAGAGATAATGCATGAATAGACCATACTGTGAATAAATAATAGAACTGGTTCCGATTTACATAATGGATTGAACTGATACCTGAAAATATATAGGAAATCTAATATTGATACACAATCATTCATTCCAACCAGTTATATATCTAATGATTATATTAGGGTTATGGTTTACCATGAAGGCTGTGTGAGATTTGCTTGAAAAGTGATTATGGAAATCAAAATAATGTGTTTGGAAAGAAGTCTCATGAAAAGACCAGTCCAGAAATATACAGGAGTACATGTGTTCTGAAGCAGGAAGTGATTGAAAGTGAACCAAATGCCTGGAAATTTGTGAAAATTGTGGATGAAATATATATCTTATGATGTGCATCAACTGAAGAAATAGTGATGTACCAGTGTCGAAAAAAAAGAAACGTCAAAATACACATCATGTATCATAGGAATCTGCTTGCATTGATGCGAAACTCGGTCAGTTACAGTAGAAATATTAGGATTTCTAAGCACCATTCACTAGGAAACAAATGTGTATTTCAGGTGGATGAATATTTCTGAGAATAATCTTTTGAAAAGATGATTATAAATCCACATACATGAACATGAATGAATTTAGGGAGTGTATAATAAGACACATATATTTCATACTTTGAAAAATCTGGAGAGAGAGTGTGTGTGTGTGTGTGTGTGTGTATATGTATATATATATATATATATATATATATATATATATATATATATACATTCAAACATAAAAACACACAGAGACTTTAAAAAGTAGAAATATATACGCCAATCAAAATTCATCATGAAATATACATCATCCACAGATCCAAAAATATTTAATTTACTGAACATGGATTTATGTATCATGTTGTTCAAGTAGAAAGCTCACCCATAGGTTGAATTTTCAGTTCCAACAGCATTTAGGAGGAGTGATCTCTTCTCACAATTTGTATCTGCCATGTCAGCCACCTCACAAGAATGTACATGGGATACCAGGTAGGATTCTATATGTGCACGTAAATATACATGTGCTGAACAGTCTACAGAGAAAGGGAGACAGGAATTCACATATTGGTTAACTTTACAAACAAATGGAGAACTACTTCTCTTAAATTGGACTAGATTTATAACACCTAGCCTTTATAATGCCAAAGGAAAGTCCAATTAGACACCATGCCTCCTCTGAACTGCATGTATTGCTATTCTGTTTGGGTTATTTTCCTCCATCATATCAGGATTGGTAATCAGAGTCCAGGAGGGTATGGGTTAGTGTCAGGGATTCAGTATTTTGAATGGAAAAGAGGAAAATGAATCCAATGTGTATGCAATTCTGTGCTACACAAAAATCTTCCCACTCTCGTCAAGAACAATGCCTTGACATTACCTTTGCCCCGAGTAAGACACAATTTGAAGAAAAGAGTTAGAAAATCTGTGAATACATATATACAATGGAAAATGCTCAGGAGTTCACAACCTTGGAGGTGGTAGAGGAGTTTCCATAAGTAAGGGACAGGGTAAACACTCCACAAACATGGAGCTCTGCTGGCCTAAAGACTTCTTGGGAAACTGCCTCTGAGGTTGGACCCTTGAAATATATGTTGTTGTCAGGAGCTTTATCTTCCTTTGTAGTGAGACCATCAAAGCTTGGTCTGCATCTATGTAGCCTGGAGGACATGGTTTCTGATTTTCCAGTGAACATGAGGCAGCAGTGATGAATTCTCTCTTTGTAGGTCAACTGTGGCCACTGGGGTCTAAGTGTTTCCCCGTGTGGACTGTGAGGCCATTTGGTCATCCTCCACTTTTCCTGGTGTTTCTTGCTGCTTCACTGGGAGTTTCCTATTTGCTTCATGAAATACAAGGAGTTCAACTGGGACACAGTTCTGGAGGGAGTACTGTCACGTGTGCTGACTCAGGGTCCGAGGACAATGCACCAACCAGGCTTCTATCCCACAGAGCTTGCCCCCTTGACCATAGCAACCTGTTTCTGAACATTGCCCGGAAACCTCTCCATATAACAAGATGCCTTTACATATAAGGGTCTGCTGGCTTCACCGTGTCAGTCACAAGCCATGTGGAAGCCAATGGCAGATCCACATGGCCCCACCACACATGTTTTATCACACACCTGCACACCACTGCTCTAGGCCCACTAATCCGCAGGCTCCAACTTACTGGCATCTCTGTTCTACACCATTTTCATGAAACCCAGTCAATCAAGGCACTGTCTGGTACACTCATGATCAGCAACAGGACATCCAAAGGTTCTCCAGTGCCACCTGGTCATGGGAATTTCAAAAATTTCATGGTATTTATCAAGCCATTTTTCAAGGATGAACTTGGAGGCACTGTGGGTTTCTATTCATTCAGGAACCACTAAATGGTGAGGAAGCTCATTTCAATGAAAGCTCTGGAGAAACACTCAGAGGCAAGGCTTCCCAAGAGTGGCCAAAAGGTCACATCAAGCCAGGCCCATTGAGGTCTACAATGTGAGGTCCATGTGTGTTTTGACTCTCAATTATGGCTGCCAGGTCTTTAAGAATAAAATCATGTGATATCCTGGCTGAGATTCCCAGTGCTCTGTGGAAAGCCACCCTGGGCCTAGATCTCAGTTTCCAAGGGCAACTCTCATGCGTGGCCTCCTAAAATCCCAACACAATTCATGGCAATTCTTCTCTGAGTTCAGTTCCAGAACTCAGTCTCTGAGGGGAATCACGCCAGAGTTCAAGACCAGGTGGACCAAGTCATCCCTTCCAACCGCCACAGAAATGACCACAATTCAAACCAAAACACTGCCACATGGCCCTCATCTTCTTCCATATAGGCACTCATCACAACCTCTTGCTGGAGGTTTCCATGAGGGGGCAGCCCAAGACAGCGTCTAGAATAAGCTCCCTTGCCCCTCATTTGCCTAATGTCTGGGTGGCCTGGACACTCTTCCTGTGACCCAGGATTGATCAAATAGGCCTGCCATTAATACTGCTCTGCTCCTCCAATTTGAGGCCTACTGACTTTCGGGTATAGATTCTTTGTGTGAATTGGAGACATGAGAAAACCCAAGAACCTATGGGCTAGCCTCTGCAGGGCTTTGAAGAACTCATTTGACCCAAAGGATCCCTATTCTCACTTGATGGAGGTCAGGAACTTTCCAGAGGAAAGCGAGAGACTTCATCCACAATGACTGCTCTTTTTGCCATTTTGGCTTTGGATGCACACATGGGATCTTTCTTTAATCCATCAGGTGCTGAGACTCTAAGCCACAGCCTCACACAGGGCCAAGAGGCTGATTCACACACATCCCTTTGCACAGGAATTAAGCCAAAAGCCACAGGTGATGCCCCTTCATTTCCATTTGAAAACTGTTTACTTCAGGCTTCACAAAGGGGTGGCCTGAGGCAAAGACCTTCCTGACACTCAGGGCAACAGAACAATAGGTAAGCAAAAGGCCCAAAGCAGGGTTTCTCCACTGACACTTTACTGGTCACACTGATATCTGAGTTTTCTGAGATGCTTGCCATTCCCTTCAGTTATCCAGTGCATGGCCATGTCATAGAGCTGGGAGGTGGTACATATCTTGGACACAAAACCATGAGCCTATTCTGGAGAGTGGCCAGAATTCAGGAAGAAAACAGGAACTTAGCAAGATAGTAGGTGTTGCCCATAGATAAGGCAAGCCCCAGTCCATTCATAAATTGGAAAGGATGAATGCTGGAAAGTTTTCTACTAGACAGGATGCATCCATTGATTCATTCTCTTTTCCAATGTCTACAACCAGGGATACAGTGGGATACACAGACATAGAAACACTCGCCTTGTCCAACGACTTACTAGAAACAGTCCACTCCAAACCAAACAAACTGCCTTTCCTACCTATTCTCAGAACATGAGACAAAACCATAAACTCACACCCACACCCACTAAGGCACCTCCTTCCCCCAAGTAGGTCTGTGACTATCCGGAGTGTCTTCTGACTGGTGGGCCATACAATGTTCCCCTAAATGGCCCGTCCTCTCTCAGATCTGGCCTCCTTGGCCTACTCAATGAAGTTGTCAGGAGCCACCCGTGAGCCACTCACTACCTGCTTTCTCGGAAAAGTGCCCTCTTCAGAGTTTTCCTGGCATTTGGTCATCCTCACATCAGTAGGTACCAAGAAAGACTGACTCTGTCCTTGGTAAATGCAAACAAGTGAGCCCACTGGGACTGGGACTGAAACTGGCTCTGGGTGCCTGGCTTCCTTGTTGCCAAGTTCAGAGAGTTCCATCACAAAAGAAGTGAGGTGAGGTCACTTCCTTCAGGAACTGAATGAGGTCACTGCCTTAGCAACCAAGTTGTCCTAACAGTTGCTTCCAAGGGTCCTATGAGATGGAGGCTGCCCCTGCTTCCTGTGACACTTTCACAAGTTAGAATGGTATATCCTCCATAGGCACCCAGGAACAGCTTTCCACACAGGCCTGGTTTGGTCCATCTTGTCTACATTAAGAAGAGTGCGGCTCATTCAGACACAACCCTTCATCCTGACCAGGTTGTTTGCCATGGAAGATGACTTTTGCTCTCTCATGTCCTTCAGAGCTGCCTACATCTTCTCCAGGCATCATTTCTGCATGGACCTTTGAGTTCTCAGCACGTGGAAGATCCCCTACATTCCTCTATTGTAAGACCAACTCTGTCCCTGCTCTTCTGTAAAGTTGGATTGAGGGAACAGTGTATGGTTAGGGGTAAGAACATGTTGGATTTGGGTTAGGAATCATTCTACTGGATGAAGAATGGTATTGGGAACCTGCGATATTTATAATAATATATAGGTGAAGTATATGTATGAAAACAGAAATCTAAGTAAGCTTTGAAGCCCAGAAGGGCATTGGGCCCTTGACTGGGATACTTAGCTTGGAATTACATTCTGCACAGCTGTCTCAGATAAATTGATATACAATGGCATAAGACCTTGTACCTTGGATGATTGAATGTGGAAGAGAACATCCAGTCAAAAAGGGATAGTAGGTAGGATTAGGAAGAGAGTCAGTAGGTTTAGGAAGAAGAGTGAGTATAACATTTGGACCAAAAGTTCTTTAGCAGTAGGGTGTCAGTTAGAGAGTAGATGTAAATGTCAGCACATGTGAAGAGTCAGTCACAATAATGAATATGGGAAATTATATAGGAAAGCAGATATCAATAGAGACATTGGGAAATCAGTCAAAGTATAAAGTGAGTGATAGGATTAGATATTTTCAACAGGGTTGAGTTTGAATATGTAATCTTAGGACGAAGCAACTGTGTAGTCACCGATAGGATTGACATTTGAGAGCATCAGGCATCTGGACAAGGATGTTTTTAGTAATACATGCTCACTTTCCATTTAGACTTTGGAACAATCATAAGTGTGAACTTTGCATTATGTGTCCAGAATATCACTGTGATAAAATGTATATGTAGATCAGGTGACATGAGTATTTCTTCCACCATTTCTGGGAGCAATATCTTGAAGACGTATTGATTAGTATTTGGGGGCACCAATAGGTGTACCCTGTGTCTATGAATATAGAGATAATGCATGAATAGACCATACTGTGAATAAATAATAGAACTGGTTCCGATTTACATAATGGATTGAACTGATACCTGAAAATATATAGGAAATCTAATATTGATACACAATCATTCATTCCAACCAGTTATATATCTAATGATTATATTAGGGTTATGGTTTACCATGAAGGCTGTGTGAGATTTGCTTGAAAAGTGATTATGGAAATCAAAAATAATGTGTTTGGAAAGAAGTCTCATGAAAAGACCAGTCCAGAAATATACAGGAGTACATGTGTTCTGAAGCAGGAAGTGATTGAAAGTGAACCAAATGCCTGGAAATTTGTGAAAATTGTGGATGAAATATATATCTTATGATGTGCATCAACTGAAGAAATAGTGATGTACCAGTGTCGAAAAAAAAGAAACGTCAAAATACACATCATGTATCATAGGAATCTGCTTGCATTGATGCGAAACTCGGTCAGTTACAGTAGAAATATTAGGATTTCTAAGCACCATTCACTAGGAAACAAATGTGTATTTCAGGTGGATGAATATTTCTGAGAATAATCTTTTGAAAAGATGATTATAAATCCACATACATGAACATGAATGAATTTAGGGAGTGTATAATAAGACACATATATTTCATACTTTGAAAAATCTGGAGAGAGAGTGTGTGTGTGTGTGTGTGTGTGTATATGTATATATATATATATATATATATATATATATATATATATATATATATACATTCAAACATAAAAACACACAGAGACTTTAAAAAGTAGAAATATATACGCCAATCAAAATTCATCATGAAATATACATCATCCACAGATCCAAAAATATTTAATTTACTGAACATGGATTTATGTATCATGTTGTTCAAGTAGAAAGCTCACCCATAGGTTGAATTTTCAGTTCCAACAGCATTTAGGAGGAGTGATCTCTTCTCACAATTTGTATCTGCCATGTCAGCCACCTCACAAGAATGTACATGGGATACCAGGTAGGATTCTATATGTGCACGTAAATATACATGTGCTGAACAGTCTACAGAGAAAGGGAGACAGGAATTCACATATTGGTTAACTTTACAAACAAATGGAGAACTACTTCTCTTAAATTGGACTAGATTTATAACACCTAGCCTTTATAATGCCAAAGGAAAGTCCAATTAGACACCATGCCTCCTCTGAACTGCATGTATTGCTATTCTGTTTGGGTTATTTTCCTCCATCATATCAGGATTGGTAATCAGAGTCCAGGAGGGTATGGGTTAGTGTCAGGGATTCAGTATTTTGAATGGAAAAGAGGAAAATGAATCCAATGTGTATGCAATTCTGTGCTACACAAAAATCTTCCCACTCTCGTCAAGAACAATGCCTTGACATTACCTTTGCCCCGAGTAAGACACAATTTGAAGAAAAGAGTTAGAAAATCTGTGAATACATATATACAATGGAAAATGCTCAGGAGTTCACAACCTTGGAGGTGGTAGAGGAGTTTCCATAAGTAAGGGACAGGGTAAACACTCCACAAACATGGAGCTCTGCTGGCCTAAAGACTTCTTGGGAAACTGCCTCTGAGGTTGGACCCTTGAAATATATGTTGTTGTCAGGAGCTTTATCTTCCTTTGTAGTGAGACCATCAAAGCTTGGTCTGCATCTATGTAGCCTGGAGGACATGGTTTCTGATTTTCCAGTGAACATGAGGCAGCAGTGCTGAATTCTCTCTTTGTAGGTCAACTGTGGCCACTGGGGTCTAAGTGTTTCCCCGTGTGGACTGTGAGGCCATTTGGTCATCCTCCACTTTTCCTGGTGTTTCTTGCTGCTTCACTGGGAGTTTCCTATTTGCTTCATGAAATACAAGGAGTTCAACTGGGACACAGTTCTGGAGGGAGTACTGTCACGTGTGCTGACTCAGGGTCCGAGGACAATGCACCAACCAGGCTTCTATCCCACAGAGCTTGCCCCCTTGACCATAGCAACCTGTTTCTGAACCTCTCCATATAACAAGATGCCTTTACATATAAGGGTCTGCTGGCTTCACCGTGTCAGTCACAAGCCATGTGGAAGCCAATGGCAGATCCACATGGCCCCACCACAGATGTTTTATCACACACCTGCACACCACTGCTCTAGGCCCACTAATCCGCAGGCTCCAACTTACTGGCATCTCTGTTCTACACCATTTTCATGAAACCCAGTCAATCAAGGCACTGTCTGGTACACTCATGATCAGCAACAGGACATCCAAAGGTTCTCCAGTGCCACCTGGTCATGGGAATTTCAAAAATTTCATGGTATTTATCAAGCCATTTTTCAAGGATGAACTTGGAGGCACTGTGGGTTTCTATTCATTCAGGAACCACTAAATGGTGAGGAAGCTCATTTCAATGAAAGCTCTGGAGAAACACTCAGAGGCAAGGCTTCCCAAGAGTGGCCAAAAGGTCACATCAAGCCAGGCCCATTGAGGTCTACAATGTGAGGTCCATGTGTGTTTTGACTCTCAATTATGGCTGCCAGGTCTTTAAGAATAAAATCATGTGATATCCTGGCTGAGATTCCCAGTGCTCTGTGGAAAGCCACCCTGGGCCTAGATCTCAGTTTCCAAGGGCAACTCTCATGCGTGGCCTCCTAAAATCCCAACACATTTCATGGCAATTCTTCTCTGAGTTCAGTTCCAGAACTCAGTCTCTGAGGGGAATCACGCCAGAGTTCAAGACCAGGTGGACCAAGTCATCCCTTCCAACCGCCACAGAAATGACCACAATTCAAACCAAAACACTGCCACATGGCCCTCATCTTCTTCCATATAGGCACTCATCATAACCTCTTGCTGGAGGTTTCCATGAGGGGGCAGCCCAAGACAGCGTCTAGAATAAGCTCCCTTGCCCCTCATTTGCCTAATGTCTGGGTGGCCTGGACACTCTTCCTGTGACCCAGGATTGATCAAATAGGCCTGCCATTAATACTGCTCTGCTCCTCCAATTTGAGGCCTACTGACTTTCGGGTATAGATTCTTTGTGTGAATTGGAGACATGAGAAAACCCAAGAACCTATGGGCTAGCCTCTGCAGGGCTTTGAAGAACTCATTTGACCCAAAGGATCCCTATTCTCACTTGATGGAGGTCAGGAACTTTCCAGAGGAAAGCGAGAGACTTCATCCACAATGACTGCTCTTTTTGCCATTTTGGCTTTGGATGCACACATGGGATCTTTCTTTAATCCATCAGGTGCTGAGACTCTAAGCCACAGCCTCACACAGGGCCAAGAGGCTGATTCACACACATCCCTTTGCACAGGAATTAAGCCAAAAGCCACAGGTGATGCCCCTTCATTTCCATTTGAAAACTGTTTACTTCAGGCTTCACAAAGGGGTGGCCTGAGGCAAAGACCTTCCTGACACTCAGGGCAACAGAACAATAGGTAAGCAAAAGGCCCAAAGCAGGGTTTCTCCACTGACACTTTACTGGTCACACTGATATCTGAGTTTTCTGAGATGCTTGCCATTCCCTTCAGTTATCCAGTGCATGGCCATGTCATAGAGCTGGGAGGTGGTACATATCTTGGACACAAAACCATGAGCCTATTCTGGAGAGTGGCCAGAATTCAGGAAGAAAACAGGAACTTAGCAAGATAGTAGGTGTTGCCCATAGATAAGGCAAGCCCCAGTCCATTCATAAATTGGAAAGGATGAATGCTGGAAAGTTTTCTACTAGACAGGATGCATCCATTGATTCATTCTCTTTTCCAATGTCTACAACCAGGGATACAGTGGGATACACAGACATAGAAACACTCGCCTTGTCCAACGACTTACTAGAAACAGTCCACTCCAAACCAAACAAACTGCCTTTCCTACCTATTCTCAGAACATGAGACAAAACCATAAACTCACACCCACACCCACTAAGGCACCTCCTTCCCCCAAGTAGGTCTGTGACTATCCGGAGTGTCTTCTGACTGGTGGGCCATACAATGTTCCCCTAAATGGCCCGTCCTCTCTCAGATCTGGCCTCCTTGGCCTACTCAATGAAGTTGTCAGGAGCCACCCGTGAGCCACTCACTACCTGCTTTCTCGGAAAAGTGCCCTCTTCAGAGTTTTCCTGGCATTTGGTCATCCTCACATCAGTAGGTACCAAGAAAGACTGACTCTGTCCTTGGTAAATGCAAACAAGTGAGCCCACTGGGACTGGGACTGAAACTGGCTCTGGGTGCCTGGCTTCCTTGTTGCCAAGTTCAGAGAGTTCCATCACAAAAGAAGTGAGGTGAGGTCACTTCCTTCAGGAACTGAATGAGGTCACTGCCTTAGCAACCAAGTTGTCCTAACAGTTGCTTCCAAGGGTCCTATGAGATGGAGGCTGCCCCTGCTTCCTGTGACACTTTCACAAGTTAGAATGGTATATCCTCCATAGGCACCCAGGAACAGCTTTCCACACAGGCCTGGTTTGGTCCATCTTGTCTACATTAAGAAGAGTGCGGCTCATTCAGACACAACCCTTCATCCTGACCAGGTTGTTTGCCATGGAAGATGACTTTTGCTCTCTCATGTCCTTCAGAGCTGCCTACATCTTCTCCAGGCATCATTTCTGCATGGACCTTTGAGTTCTCAGCACGTGGAAGATCCCCTACATTCCTCTATTGTAAGACCAACTCTGTCCCTGCTCTTCTGTAAAGTTGGATTGAGGGAACAGTGTATGGTTAGGGGTAAGAACATGTTGGATTTGGGTTAGGAATCATTCTACTGGATGAAGAATGGTATTGGGAACCTGCGATATTTATAATAATATATAGGTGAAGTATATGTATGAAAACAGAAATCTAAGTAAGCTTTGAAGCCCAGAAGGGCATTGGGCCCTTGACTGGGATACTTAGCTTGGAATTACATTCTGCACAGCTGTCTCAGATAAATTGATATACAATGGCATAAGACCTTGTACCTTGGATGATTGAATGTGGAAGAGAACATCCAGTCAAAAAGGGATAGTAGGTAGGATTAGGAAGAGAGTCAGTAGGTTTAGGAAGAAGAGTGAGTATAACATTTGGACCAAAAGTTCTTTAGCAGTAGGGTGTCAGTTAGAGAGTAGATGTAAATGTCAGCACATGTGAAGAGTCAGTCACAATAATGAATATGGGAAATTATATAGGAAAGCAGATATCAATAGAGACATTGGGAAATCAGTCAAAGTATAAAGTGAGTGATAGGATTAGATATTTTCAACAGGGTTGAGTTTGAATATGTAATCTTAGGACGAAGCAACTGTGTAGTCACCGATAGGATTGACATTTGAGAGCATCAGGCATCTGGACAAGGATGTTTTTAGTAATACATGCTCACTTTCCATTTAGACTTTGGAACAATCATAAGTGTGAACTTTGCATTATGTGTCCAGAATATCACTGTGATAAAATGTATATGTAGATCAGGTGACATGAGTATTTCTTCCACCATTTCTGGGAGCAATATCTTGAAGACGTATTGATTAGTATTTGGGGGCACCAATAGGTGTACCCTGTGTCTATGAATATAGAGATAATGCATGAATAGACCATACTGTGAATAAATAATAGAACTGGTTCCGATTTACATAATGGATTGAACTGATACCTGAAAATATATAGGAAATCTAATATTGATACACAATCATTCATTCCAACCAGTTATATATCTAATGATTATATTAGGGTTATGGTTTACCATGAAGGCTGTGTGAGATTTGCTTGAAAAGTGATTATGGAAATCAAAAATAATGTGTTTGGAAAGAAGTCTCATGAAAAGACCAGTCCAGAAATATACAGGAGTACATGTGTTCTGAAGCAGGAAGTGATTGAAAGTGAACCAAATGCCTGGAAATTTGTGAAAATTGTGGATGAAATATATATCTTATGATGTGCATCAACTGAAGAAATAGTGATGTACCAGTGTCGAAAAAAAAGAAACGTCAAAATACACATCATGTATCATAGGAATCTGCTTGCATTGATGCGAAACTCGGTCAGTTACAGTAGAAATATTAGGATTTCTAAGCACCATTCACTAGGAAACAAATGTGTATTTCAGGTGGATGAATATTTCTGAGAATAATCTTTTGAAAAGATGATTATAAATCCACATACATGAACATGAATGAATTTAGGGAGTGTATAATAAGACACATATATTTCATACTTTGAAAAATCTGGAGAGAGAGTGTGTGTGTGTGTGTGTGTGTGTATATGTATATATATATATATATATATATATATATATATATATATATATATATACATTCAAACATAAAAACACACAGAGACTTTAAAAAGTAGAAATATATACGCCAATCAAAATTCATCATGAAATATACATCATCCACAGATCCAAAAATATTTAATTTACTGAACATGGATTTATGTATCATGTTGTTCAAGTAGAAAGCTCACCCATAGGTTGAATTTTCAGTTCCAACAGCATTTAGGAGGAGTGATCTCTTCTCACAATTTGTATCTGCCATGTCAGCCACCTCACAAGAATGTACATGGGATACCAGGTAGGATTCTATATGTGCACGTAAATATACATGTGCTGAACAGTCTACAGAGAAAGGGAGACAGGAATTCACATATTGGTTAACTTTACAAACAAATGGAGAACTACTTCTCTTAAATTGGACTAGATTTATAACACCTAGCCTTTATAATGCCAAAGGAAAGTCCAATTAGACACCATGCCTCCTCTGAACTGCATGTATTGCTATTCTGTTTGGGTTATTTTCCTCCATCATATCAGGATTGGTAATCAGAGTCCAGGAGGGTATGGGTTAGTGTCAGGGATTCAGTATTTTGAATGGAAAAGAGGAAAATGAATCCAATGTGTATGCAATTCTGTGCTACACAAAAATCTTCCCACTCTCGTCAAGAACAATGCCTTGACATTACCTTTGCCCCGAGTAAGACACAATTTGAAGAAAAGAGTTAGAAAATCTGTGAATACATATATACAATGGAAAATGCTCAGGAGTTCACAACCTTGGAGGTGGTAGAGGAGTTTCCATAAGTAAGGGACAGGGTAAACACTCCACAAACATGGAGCTCTGCTGGCCTAAAGACTTCTTGGGAAACTGCCTCTGAGGTTGGACCCTTGAAATATATGTTGTTGTCAGGAGCTTTATCTTCCTTTGTAGTGAGACCATCAAAGCTTGGTCTGCATCTATGTAGCCTGGAGGACATGGTTTCTGATTTTCCAGTGAACATGAGGCAGCAGTGCTGAATTCTCTCTTTGTAGGTCAACTGTGGCCACTGGGGTCTAAGTGTTTCCCCGTGTGGACTGTGAGGCCATTTGGTCATCCTCCACTTTTCCTGGTGTTTCTTGCTGCTTCACTGGGAGTTTCCTATTTGCTTCATGAAATACAAGGAGTTCAACTGGGACACAGTTCTGGAGGGAGTACTGTCACGTGTGCTGACTCAGGGTCCGAGGACAATGCACCAACCAGGCTTCTATCCCACAGAGCTTGCCCCCTTGACCATAGCAACCTGTTTCTGAACCTCTCCATATAACAAGATGCCTTTACATATAAGGGTCTGCTGGCTTCACCGTGTCAGTCACAAGCCATGTGGAAGCCAATGGCAGATCCACATGGCCCCACCACAGATGTTTTATCACACACCTGCACACCACTGCTCTAGGCCCACTAATCCGCAGGCTCCAACTTACTGGCATCTCTGTTCTACACCATTTTCATGAAACCCAGTCAATCAAGGCACTGTCTGGTACACTCATGATCAGCAACAGGACATCCAAAGGTTCTCCAGTGCCACCTGGTCATGGGAATTTCAAAAATTTCATGGTATTTATCAAGCCATTTTTCAAGGATGAACTTGGAGGCACTGTGGGTTTCTATTCATTCAGGAACCACTAAATGGTGAGGAAGCTCATTTCAATGAAAGCTCTGGAGAAACACTCAGAGGCAAGGCTTCCCAAGAGTGGCCAAAAGGTCACATCAAGCCAGGCCCATTGAGGTCTACAATGTGAGGTCCATGTGTGTTTTGACTCTCAATTATGGCTGCCAGGTCTTTAAGAATAAAATCATGTGATATCCTGGCTGAGATTCCCAGTGCTCTGTGGAAAGCCACCCTGGGCCTAGATCTCAGTTTCCAAGGGCAACTCTCATGCGTGGCCTCCTAAAATCCCAACACAATTCATGGCAATTCTTCTCTGAGTTCAGTTCCAGAACTCAGTCTCTGAGGGGAATCACGCCAGAGTTCAAGACCAGGTGGACCAAGTCATCCCTTCCAACCGCCACAGAAATGACCACAATTCAAACCAAAACACTGCCACATGGCCCTCATCTTCTTCCATATAGGCACTCATCACAACCTCTTGCTGGAGGTTTCCATGAGGGGGCAGCCCAAGACAGCGTCTAGAATAAGCTCCCTTGCCCCTCATTTGCCTAATGTCTGGGTGGCCTGGACACTCTTCCTGTGACCCAGGATTGATCAAATAGGCCTGCCATTAATACTGCTCTGCTCCTCCAATTTGAGGCCTACTGACTTTCGGGTATAGATTCTTTGTGTGAATTGGAGACATGAGAAAACCCAAGAACCTATGGGCTAGCCTCTGCAGGGCTTTGAAGAACTCATTTGACCCAAAGGATCCCTATTCTCACTTGATGGAGGTCAGGAACTTTCCAGAGGAAAGCGAGAGACTTCATCCACAATGACTGCTCTTTTTGCCATTTTGGCTTTGGATGCACACATGGGATCTTTCTTTAATCCATCAGGTGCTGAGACTCTAAGCCACAGCCTCACACAGGGCCAAGAGGCTGATTCACACACATCCCTTTGCACAGGAATTAAGCCAAAAGCCACAGGTGATGCCCCTTCATTTCCATTTGAAAACTGTTTACTTCAGGCTTCACAAAGGGGTGGCCTGAGGCAAAGACCTTCCTGACACTCAGGGCAACAGAACAATAGGTAAGCAAAAGGCCCAAAGCAGGGTTTCTCCACTGACACTTTACTGGTCACACTGATATCTGAGTTTTCTGAGATGCTTGCCATTCCCTTCAGTTATCCAGTGCATGGCCATGTCATAGAGCTGGGAGGTGGTACATATCTTGGACACAAAACCATGAGCCTATTCTGGAGAGTGGCCAGAATTCAGGAAGAAAACAGGAACTTAGCAAGATAGTAGGTGTTGCCCATAGATAAGGCAAGCCCCAGTCCATTCATAAATTGGAAAGGATGAATGCTGGAAAGTTTTCTACTAGACAGGATGCATCCATTGATTCATTCTCTTTTCCAATGTCTACAACCAGGGATACAGTGGGATACACAGACATAGAAACACTCGCCTTGTCCAACGACTTACTAGAAACAGTCCACTCCAAACCAAACAAACTGCCTTTCCTACCTATTCTCAGAACATGAGACAAAACCATAAACTCACACCCACACCCACTAAGGCACCTCCTTCCCCCAAGTAGGTCTGTGACTATCCGGAGTGTCTTCTGACTGGTGGGCCATACAATGTTCCCCTAAATGGCCCGTCCTCTCTCAGATCTGGCCTCCTTGGCCTACTCAATGAAGTTGTCAGGAGCCACCCGTGAGCCACTCACTACCTGCTTTCTCGGAAAAGTGCCCTCTTCAGAGTTTTCCTGGCATTTGGTCATCCTCACATCAGTAGGTACCAAGAAAGACTGACTCTGTCCTTGGTAAATGCAAACAAGTGAGCCCACTGGGACTGGGACTGAAACTGGCTCTGGGTGCCTGGCTTCCTTGTTGCCAAGTTCAGAGAGTTCCATCACAAAAGAAGTGAGGTGAGGTCACTTCCTTCAGGAACTGAATGAGGTCACTGCCTTAGCAACCAAGTTGTCCTAACAGTTGCTTCCAAGGGTCCTATGAGATGGAGGCTGCCCCTGCTTCCTGTGACACTTTCACAAGTTAGAATGGTATATCCTCCATAGGCACCCAGGAACAGCTTTCCACACAGGCCTGGTTTGGTCCATCTTGTCTACATTAAGAAGAGTGCGGCTCATTCAGACACAACCCTTCATCCTGACCAGGTTGTTTGCCATGGAAGATGACTTTTGCTCTCTCATGTCCTTCAGAGCTGCCTACATCTTCTCCAGGCATCATTTCTGCATGGACCTTTGAGTTCTCAGCACGTGGAAGATCCCCTACATTCCTCTATTGTAAGACCAACTCTGTCCCTGCTCTTCTGTAAAGTTGGATTGAGGGAACAGTGTATGGTTAGGGGTAAGAACATGTTGGATTTGGGTTAGGAATCATTCTACTGGATGAAGAATGGTATTGGGAACCTGCGATATTTATAATAATATATAGGTGAAGTATATGTATGAAAACAGAAATCTAAGTAAGCTTTGAAGCCCAGAAGGGCATTGGGCCCTTGACTGGGATACTTAGCTTGGAATTACATTCTGCACAGCTGTCTCAGATAAATTGATATACAATGGCATAAGACCTTGTACCTTGGATGATTGAATGTGGAAGAGAACATCCAGTCAAAAAGGGATAGTAGGTAGGATTAGGAAGAGAGTCAGTAGGTTTAGGAAGAAGAGTGAGTATAACATTTGGACCAAAAGTTCTTTAGCAGTAGGGTGTCAGTTAGAGAGTAGATGTAAATGTCAGCACATGTGAAGAGTCAGTCACAATAATGAATATGGGAAATTATATAGGAAAGCAGATATCAATAGAGACATTGGGAAATCAGTCAAAGTATAAAGTGAGTGATAGGATTAGATATTTTCAACAGGGTTGAGTTTGAATATGTAATCTTAGGACGAAGCAACTGTGTAGTCACCGATAGGATTGACATTTGAGAGCATCAGGCATCTGGACAAGGATGTTTTTAGTAATACATGCTCACTTTCCATTTAGACTTTGGAACAATCATAAGTGTGAACTTTGCATTATGTGTCCAGAATATCACTGTGATAAAATGTATATGTAGATCAGGTGACATGAGTATTTCTTCCACCATTTCTGGGAGCAATATCTTGAAGACGTATTGATTAGTATTTGGGGGCACCAATAGGTGTACCCTGTGTCTATGAATATAGAGATAATGCATGAATAGACCATACTGTGAATAAATAATAGAACTGGTTCCGATTTACATAATGGATTGAACTGATACCTGAAAATATATAGGAAATCTAATATTGATACACAATCATTCATTCCAACCAGTTATATATCTAATGATTATATTAGGGTTATGGTTTACCATGAAGGCTGTGTGAGATTTGCTTGAAAAGTGATTATGGAAATCAAAAATAATGTGTTTGGAAAGAAGTCTCATGAAAAGACCAGTCCAGAAATATACAGGAGTACATGTGTTCTGAAGCAGGAAGTGATTGAAAGTGAACCAAATGCCTGGAAATTTGTGAAAATTGTGGATGAAATATATATCTTATGATGTGCATCAACTGAAGAAATAGTGATGTACCAGTGTCGAAAAAAAAGAAACGTCAAAATACACATCATGTATCATAGGAATCTGCTTGCATTGATGCGAAACTCGGTCAGTTACAGTAGAAATATTAGGATTTCTAAGCACCATTCACTAGGAAACAAATGTGTATTTCAGGTGGATGAATATTTCTGAGAATAATCTTTTGAAAAGATGATTATAAATCCACATACATGAACATGAATGAATTTAGGGAGTGTATAATAAGACACATATATTTCATACTTTGAAAAATCTGGAGAGAGAGTGTGTGTGTGTGTGTGTGTGTGTATATGTATATATATATATATATATATATATATATATATACATTCAAACATAAAAACACACAGAGACTTTAAAAAGTAGAAATATATACGCCAATCAAAATTCATCATGAAATATACATCATCCACAGATCCAAAAATATTTAATTTACTGAACATGGATTTATGTATCATGTTGTTCAAGTAGAAAGCTCACCCATAGGTTGAATTTTCAGTTCCAACAGCATTTAGGAGGAGTGATCTCTTCTCACAATTTGTATCTGCCATGTCAGCCACCTCACAAGAATGTACATGGGATACCAGGTAGGATTCTATATGTGCACGTAAATATACATGTGCTGAACAGTCTACAGAGAAAGGGAGACAGGAATTCACATATTGGTTAACTTTACAAACAAATGGAGAACTCCTTCTCTTAAATTGGACTAGATTTATAACACCTAGCCTTTATAATGCCAAAGGAAAGTCCAATTAGACACCATGCCTCCTCTGAACTGCATGTATTGCTATTCTGTTTGGGTTATTTTCCTCCATCATATCAGGATTGGTAATCAGAGTCCAGGAGGGTATGGGTTAGTGTCAGGGATTCAGTATTTTGAATGGAAAAGAGGAAAATGAATCCAATGTGTATGCAATTCTGTGCTACACAAAAATCTTCCCACTCTCGTCAAGAACAATGCCTTGACATTACCTTTGCCCCGAGTAAGACACAATTTGAAGAAAAGAGTTAGAAAATCTGTGAATACATATATACAATGGAAAATGCTCAGGAGTTCACAACCTTGGAGGTGGTAGAGGAGTTTCCATAAGTAAGGGACAGGGTAAACACTCCACAAACATGGAGCTCTGCTGGCCTAAAGACTTCTTGGGAAACTGCCTCTGAGGTTGGACCCTTGAAATATATGTTGTTGTCAGGAGCTTTATCTTCCTTTGTAGTGAGACCATCAAAGCTTGGTCTGCATCTATGTAGCCTGGAGGACATGGTTTCTGATTTTCCAGTGAATATGAGGCAGCAGTGCTGAATTCTCTCTTTGTAGGTCAACTGTGGCCACTGGGGTCTAAGTGTTTCCCCGTGTGGACTGTGAGGCCATTTGGTCATCCTCCACTTTTCCTGGTGTTTCTTGCTGCTTCACTGGGAGTTTCCTATTTGCTTCATGAAATACAAGGAGTTCAACTGGGACACAGTTCTGGAGGGAGTACTGTCACGTGTGCTGACTCAGGGTCCGAGGACAATGCACCAACCAGGCTTCTATCCCACAGAGCTTGCCCCCTTGACCATAGCAACCTGTTTCTGAACCTCTCCATATAACAAGATGCCTTTACATATAAGGGTCTGCTGGCTTCACCGTGTCAGTCACAAGCCATGTGGAAGCCAATGGCAGATCCACATGGCCCCACCACAGATGTTTTATCACACACCTGCACACCACTGCTCTAGGCCCACTAATCCGCAGGCTCCAACTTACTGGCATCTCTGTTCTACACCATTTTCATGAAACCCAGTCAATCAAGGCACTGTCTGGTACACTCATGATCAGCAACAGGACATCCAAAGGTTCTCCAGTGCCACCTGGTCATGGGAATTTCAAAAATTTCATGGTATTTATCAAGCCATTTTTCAAGGATGAACTTGGAGGCACTGTGGGTTTCTATTCATTCAGGAACCACTAAATGGTGAGGAAGCTCATTTCAATGAAAGCTCTGGAGAAACACTCAGAGGCAAGGCTTCCCAAGAGTGGCCAAAAGGTCACATCAAGCCAGGCCCATTGAGGTCTACAATGTGAGGTCCATGTGTGTTTTGACTCTCAATTATGGCTGCCAGGTCTTTAAGAATAAAATCATGTGATATCCTGGCTGAGATTCCCAGTGCTCTGTGGAAAGCCACCCTGGGCCTAGATCTCAGTTTCCAAGGGCAACTCTCATGCGTGGCCTCCTAAAATCCCAACACAATTCATGGCAATTCTTCTCTGAGTTCAGTTCCAGAACTCAGTCTCTGAGGGGAATCACGCCAGAGTTCAAGACCAGGTGGACCAAGTCATCCCTTCCAACCGCCACAGAAATGACCACAATTCAAACCAAAACACTGCCACATGGCCCTCATCTTCTTCCATATAGGCACTCATCATAACCTCTTGCTGGAGGTTTCCATGAGGGGGCAGCCCAAGACAGCGTCTAGAATAAGCTCCCTTGCCCCTCATTTGCCTAATGTCTGGGTGGCCTGGACACTCTTCCTGTGACCCAGGATTGATCAAATAGGCCTGCCATTAATACTGCTCTGCTCCTCCAATTTGAGGCCTACTGACTTTCGGGTATAGATTCTTTGTGTGAATTGGAGACATGAGAAAACCCAAGAACCTATGGGCTAGCCTCTGCAGGGCTTTGAAGAACTCATTTGACCCAAAGGATCCCTATTCTCACTTGATGGAGGTCAGGAACTTTCCAGAGGAAAGCGAGAGACTTCATCCACAATGACTGCTCTTTTTGCCATTTTGGCTTTGGATGCACACATGGGATCTTTCTTTAATCCATCAGGTGCTGAGACTCTAAGCCACAGCCTCACACAGGGCCAAGAGGCTGATTCACACACATCCCTTTGCACAGGAATTAAGCCAAAAGCCACAGGTGATGCCCCTTCATTTCCATTTGAAAACTGTTTACTTCAGGCTTCACAAAGGGGTGGCCTGAGGCAAAGACCTTCCTGACACTCAGGGCAACAGAACAATAGGTAAGCAAAAGGCCCAAAGCAGGGTTTCTCCACTGACACTTTACTGGTCACACTGATATCTGAGTTTTCTGAGATGCTTGCCATTCCCTTCAGTTATCCAGTGCATGGCCATGTCATAGAGCTGGGAGGTGGTACATATCTTGGACACAAAACCATGAGCCTATTCTGGAGAGTGGCCAGAATTCAGGAAGAAAACAGGAACTTAGCAAGATAGTAGGTGTTGCCCATAGATAAGGCAAGCCCCAGTCCATTCATAAATTGGAAAGGATGAATGCTGGAAAGTTTTCTACTAGACAGGATGCATCCATTGATTCATTCTCTTTTCCAATGTCTACAACCAGGGATACAGTGGGATACACAGACATAGAAACACTCGCCTTGTCCAACGACTTACTAGAAACAGTCCACTCCAAACCAAACAAACTGCCTTTCCTACCTATTCTCAGAACATGAGACAAAACCGTAAACTCACACCCACACCCACTAAGGCACCTCCTTCCCCCAAGTAGGTCTGTGACTATCCGGAGTGTCTTCTGACTGGTGGGCCATACAATGTTCCCCTAAATGGCCCGTCCTCTCTCAGATCTGGCCTCCTTGGCCTACTCAATGAAGTTTTCAGGAGCCACCCGTGAGCCACTCACTACCTGCTTTCTCGGAAAAGTGCCCTCTTCAGAGTTTTCCTGGCATTTGGTCATCCTCACATCAGTAGGTACCAAGAAAGACTGACTCTGTCCTTGGTAAATGCAAACAAGTGAGCCCACTGGGACTGGGACT
Organism: Urocitellus parryii; assembly: GCF_045843805.1. Taxonomy (NCBI): domain Eukaryota; kingdom Metazoa; phylum Chordata; class Mammalia; order Rodentia; family Sciuridae; genus Urocitellus; species Urocitellus parryii. The sequence goes on along the minus strand of NW_027554041.1, from coordinate 17,427 downwards.
GAAACTGGCTCTGGGTGCCTGGCTTCCTTGTTGCCAAGTTCAGAGAGTTCCATCACAAAAGAAGTGAGGTGAGGTCACTTCCTTCAGGAACTGAATGAGGTCACTGCCTTAGCAACCAAGTTGTCCTAACAGTTGCTTCCAAGGGTCCTATGAGATGGAGGCTGCCCCTGCTTCCTGTGACACTTTCACAAGTTAGAATGGTATATCCTCCATAGGCACCCAGGAACAGCTTTCCACACAGGCCTGGTTTGGTCCATCTTGTCTACATTAAGAAGAGTGCGGCTCATTCAGACACAACCCTTCATCCTGACCAGGTTGTTTGCCATGGAAGATGACTTTTGCTCTCTCATGTCCTTCAGAGCTGCCTACATCTTCTCCAGGCATCATTTCTGCATGGACCTTTGAGTTCTCAGCACGTGGAAGATCCCCTACATTCCTCTATTGTAAGACCAACTCTGTCCCTGCTCTTCTGTAAAGTTGGATTGAGGGAACAGTGTATGGTTAGGGGTAAGAACATGTTGGATTTGGGTTAGGAATCATTCTACTGGATGAAGAATGGTATTGGGAACCTGCGATATTTATAATAATATATAGGTGAAGTATATGTATGAAAACAGAAATCTAAGTAAGCTTTGAAGCCCAGAAGGGCATTGGGCCCTTGACTGGGATACTTAGCTTGGAATTACATTCTGCACAGCTGTCTCAGATAAATTGATATACAATGGCATAAGACCTTGTACCTTGGATGATTGAATGTGGAAGAGAACATCCAGTCAAAAAGGGATAGTAGGTAGGATTAGGAAGAGAGTCAGTAGGTTTAGGAAGAAGAGTGAGTATAACATTTGGACCAAAAGTTCTTTAGCAGTAGGGTGTCAGTTAGAGAGTAGATGTAAATGTCAGCACATGTGAAGAGTCAGTCACAATAATGAATATGGGAAATTATATAGGAAAGCAGATATCAATAGAGACATTGGGAAATCAGTCAAAGTATAAAGTGAGTGATAGGATTAGATATTTTCAACAGGGTTGAGTTTGAATATGTAATCTTAGGACGAAGCAACTGTGTAGTCACCGATAGGATTGACATTTGAGAGCATCAGGCATCTGGACAAGGATGTTTTTAGTAATACATGCTCACTTTCCATTTAGACTTTGGAACAATCATAAGTGTGAACTTTGCATTATGTGTCCAGAATATCACTGTGATAAAATGTATATGTAGATCAGGTGACATGAGTATTTCTTCCACCATTTCTGGGAGCAATATCTTGAAGACGTATTGATTAGTATTTGGGGGCACCAATAGGTGTACCCTGTGTCTATGAATATAGAGATAATGCATGAATAGACCATACTGTGAATAAATAATAGAACTGGTTCCGATTTACATAATGGATTGAACTGATACCTGAAAATATATAGGAAATCTAATATTGATACACAATCATTCATTCCAACCAGTTATATATCTAATGATTATATTAGGGTTATGGTTTACCATGAAGGCTGTGTGAGATTTGCTTGAAAAGTGATTATGGAAATCAAAAATAATGTGTTTGGAAAGAAGTCTCATGAAAAGACCAGTCCAGAAATATACAGGAGTACATGTGTTCTGAAGCAGGAAGTGATTGAAAGTGAACCAAATGCCTGGAAATTTGTGAAAATTGTGGATGAAATATATATCTTATGATGTGCATCAACTGAAGAAATAGTGATGTACCAGTGTCGAAAAAAAAGAAACGTCAAAATACACATCATGTATCATAGGAATCTGCTTGCATTGATGCGAAACTCGGTCAGTTACAGTAGAAATATTAGGATTTCTAAGCACCATTCACTAGGAAACAAATGTGTATTTCAGGTGGATGAATATTTCTGAGAATAATCTTTTGAAAAGATGATTATAAATCCACATACATGAACATGAATGAATTTAGGGAGTGTATAATAAGACACATATATTTCATACTTTGAAAAATCTGGAGAGAGAGTGTGTGTGTGTGTGTGTGTGTGTGTATGTATATATATATATATATATATATATATATATACATTCAAACATACAAACACACAGAGACTTTAAAAAGTAGAAATATATACGCCAATCAAAATTCATCATGAAATATACATCATCCACAGATCCAAAAATATTTAATTTACTGAACATGGATTTATGTATCATGTTGTTCAAGTAGAAAGCTCACCCATAGGTTGAATTTTCAGTTCCAACAGCATTTAGGAGGAGTGATCTCTTCTCACAATTTGTATCTGCCATGTCAGCCACCTCACAAGAATGTACATGGGATACCAGGTAGGATTCTATATGTGCACGTAAATATACATGTGCTGAACAGTCTACAGAGAAAGGGAGACAGGAATTCACATATTGGTTAACTTTACAAACAAATGGAGAACTACTTCTCTTAAATTGGACTAGATTTATAACACCTAGCCTTTATAATGCCAAAGGAAAGTCCAATTAGACACCATGCCTCCTCTGAACTGCATGTATTGCTATTCTGTTTGGGTTATTTTCCTCCATCATATCAGGATTGGTAATCAGAGTCCAGGAGGGTATGGGTTAGTGTCAGGGATTCAGTATTTTGAATGGAAAAGAGGAAAATGAATCCAATGTGTATGCAATTCTGTGCTACACAAAAATCTTCCCACTCTCGTCAAGAACAATGCCTTGACATTACCTTTGCCCCGAGTAAGACACAATTTGAAGAAAAGAGTTAGAAAATCTGTGAATACATATATACAATGGAAAATGCTCAGGAGTTCACAACCTTGGAGGTGGTAGAGGAGTTTCCATAAGTAAGGGACAGGGTAAACACTCCACAAACATGGAGCTCTGCTGGCCTAAAGACTTCTTGGGAAACTGCCTCTGAGGTTGGACCCTTGAAATATATGTTGTTGTCAGGAGCTTTATCTTCCTTTGTAGTGAGACCATCAAAGCTTGGTCTGCATCTATGTAGCCTGGAGGACATGGTTTCTGATTTTCCAGTGAACATGAGGCAGCAGTGCTGAATTCTCTCTTTGTAGGTCAACTGTGGCCACTGGGGTCTAAGTGTTTCCCCGTGTGGACTGTGAGGCCATTTGGTCATCCTCCACTTTTCCTGGTGTTTCTTGCTGCTTCACTGGGAGTTTCCTATTTGCTTCATGAAATACAAGGAGTTCAACTGGGACACAGTTCTGGAGGGAGTACTGTCACGTGTGCTGACTCAGGGTCCGAGGACAATGCACCAACCAGGCTTCTATCCCACAGAGCTTGCCCCCTTGACCATAGCAACCTGTTTCTGAACATTGCCCGGAAACCTCTCCATATAACAAGATGCCTTTACATATAAGGGTCTGCTGGCTTCACCGTGTCAGTCACAAGCCATGTGGAAGCCAATGGCAGATCCACATGGCCCCACCACAGATGTTTTATCACACACCTGCACACCACTGCTCTAGGCCCACTAATCCGCAGGCTCCAACTTACTGGCATCTCTGTTCTACACCATTTTCATGAAACCCAGTCAATCAAGGCACTGTCTGGTACACTCATGATCAGCAACAGGACATCCAAAGGTTCTCCAGTGCCACCTGGTCATGGGAATTTCAAAAATTTCATGGTATTTATCAAGCCATTTTTCAAGGATGAACTTGGAGGCACTGTGGGTTTCTATTCATTCAGGAACCACTAAATGGTGAGGAAGCTCATTTCAATGAAAGCTCTGGAGAAACACTCAGAGGCAAGGCTTCCCAAGAGTGGCCAAAAGGTCACATCAAGCCAGGCCCATTGAGGTCTACAATGTGAGGTCCATGTGTGTTTTGACTCTCAATTATGGCTGCCAGGTCTTTAAGAATAAAATCATGTGATATCCTGGCTGAGATTCCCAGTGCTCTGTGGAAAGCCACCCTGGGCCTAGATCTCAGTTTCCAAGGGCAACTCTCATGCGTGGCCTCCTAAAATCCCAACACAATTCATGGCAATTCTTCTCTGAGTTCAGTTCCAGAACTCAGTCTCTGAGGGGAATCACGCCAGAGTTCAAGACCAGGTGGACCAAGTCATCCCTTCCAACCGCCACAGAAATGACCACAATTCAAACCAAAACACTGCCACATGGCCCTCATCTTCTTCCATATAGGCACTCATCACAACCTCTTGCTGGAGGTTTCCATGAGGGGGCAGCCCAAGACAGCGTCTAGAATAAGCTCCCTTGCCCCTCATTTGCCTAATGTCTGGGTGGCCTGGACACTCTTCCTGTGACCCAGGATTGATCAAATAGGCCTGCCATTAATACTGCTCTGCTCCTCCAATTTGAGGCCTACTGACTTTCGGGTATAGATTCTTTGTGTGAATTGGAGACATGAGAAAACCCAAGAACCTATGGGCTAGCCTCTGCAGGGCTTTGAAGAACTCATTTGACCCAAAGGATCCCTATTCTCACTTGATGGAGGTCAGGAACTTTCCAGAGGAAAGCGAGAGACTTCATCCACAATGACTGCTCTTTTTGCCATTTTGGCTTTGGATGCACACATGGGATCTTTCTTTAATCCATCAGGTGCTGAGACTCTAAGCCACAGCCTCACACAGGGCCAAGAGGCTGATTCACACACATCCCTTTGCACAGGAATTAAGCCAAAAGCCACAGGTGATGCCCCTTCATTTCCATTTGAAAACTGTTTACTTCAGGCTTCACAAAGGGGTGGCCTGAGGCAAAGACCTTCCTGACACTCAGGGCAACAGAACAATAGGTAAGCAAAAGGCCCAAAGCAGGGTTTCTCCACTGACACTTTACTGGTCACACTGATATCTGAGTTTTCTGAGATGCTTGCCATTCCCTTCAGTTATCCAGTGCATGGCCATGTCATAGAGCTGGGAGGTGGTACATATCTTGGACACAAAACCATGAGCCTATTCTGGAGAGTGGCCAGAATTCAGGAAGAAAACAGGAACTTAGCAAGATAGTAGGTGTTGCCCATAGATAAGGCAAGCCCCAGTCCATTCATAAATTGGAAAGGATGAATGCTGGAAAGTTTTCTACTAGACAGGATGCATCCATTGATTCATTCTCTTTTCCAATGTCTACAACCAGGGATACAGTGGGATACACAGACATAGAAACACTCGCCTTGTCCAACGACTTACTAGAAACAGTCCACTCCAAACCAAACAAACTGCCTTTCCTACCTATTCTCAGAACATGAGACAAAACCATAAACTCACACCCACACCCACTAAGGCACCTCCTTCCCCCAAGTAGGTCTGTGACTATCCGGAGTGTCTTCTGACTGGTGGGCCATACAATGTTCCCCTAAATGGCCCGTCCTCTCTCAGATCTGGCCTCCTTGGCCTACTCAATGAAGTTGTCAGGAGCCACCCGTGAGCCACTCACTACCTGCTTTCTCGGAAAAGTGCCCTCTTCAGAGTTTTCCTGGCATTTGGTCATCCTCACATCAGTAGGTACCAAGAAAGACTGACTCTGTCCTTGGTAAATGCAAACAAGTGAGCCCACTGGGACTGGGACTGAAACTGGCTCTGGGTGCCTGGCTTCCTTGTTGCCAAGTTCAGAGAGTTCCATCACAAAAGAAGTGAGGTGAGGTCACTTCCTTCAGGAACTGAATGAGGTCACTGCCTTAGCAACCAAGTTGTCCTAACAGTTGCTTCCAAGGGTCCTATGAGATGGAGGCTGCCCCTGCTTCCTGTGACACTTTCACAAGTTAGAATGGTATATCCTCCATAGGCACCCAGGAACAGCTTTCCACACAGGCCTGGTTTGGTCCATCTTGTCTACATTAAGAAGAGTGCGGCTCATTCAGACACAACCCTTCATCCTGACCAGGTTGTTTGCCATGGAAGATGACTTTTGCTCTCTCATGTCCTTCAGAGCTGCCTACATCTTCTCCAGGCATCATTTCTGCATGGACCTTTGAGTTCTCAGCACGTGGAAGATCCCCTACATTCCTCTATTGTAAGACCAACTCTGTCCCTGCTCTTCTGTAAAGTTGGATTGAGGGAACAGTGTATGGTTAGGGGTAAGAACATGTTGGATTTGGGTTAGGAATCATTCTACTGGATGAAGAATGGTATTGGGAACCTGCGATATTTATAATAATATATAGGTGAAGTATATGTATGAAAACAGAAATCTAAGTAAGCTTTGAAGCCCAGAAGGGCATTGGGCCCTTGACTGGGATACTTAGCTTGGAATTACATTCTGCACAGCTGTCTCAGATAAATTGATATACAATGGCATAAGACCTTGTACCTTGGATGATTGAATGTGGAAGAGAACATCCAGTCAAAAAGGGATAGTAGGTAGGATTAGGAAGAGAGTCAGTAGGTTTAGGAAGAAGAGTGAGTATAACATTTGGACCAAAAGTTCTTTAGCAGTAGGGTGTCAGTTAGAGAGTAGATGTAAATGTCAGCACATGTGAAGAGTCAGTCACAATAATGAATATGGGAAATTATATAGGAAAGCAGATATCAATAGAGACATTGGGAAATCAGTCAAAGTATAAAGTGAGTGATAGGATTAGATATTTTCAACAGGGTTGAGTTTGAATATGTAATCTTAGGACGAAGCAACTGTGTAGTCACCGATAGGATTGACATTTGAGAGCATCAGGCATCTGGACAAGGATGTTTTTAGTAATACATGCTCACTTTCCATTTAGACTTTGGAACAATCATAAGTGTGAACTTTGCATTATGTGTCCAGAATATCACTGTGATAAAATGTATATGTAGATCAGGTGACATGAGTATTTCTTCCACCATTTCTGGGAGCAATATCTTGAAGACGTATTGATTAGTATTTGGGGGCACCAATAGGTGTACCCTGTGTCTATGAATATAGAGATAATGCATGAATAGACCATACTGTGAATAAATAATAGAACTGGTTCCGATTTACATAATGGATTGAACTGATACCTGAAAATGTATAGGAAATCTAATATTGATACACAATCATTCATTCCAACCAGTTATATATCTAATGATTATATTAGGGTTATGGTTTACCATGAAGGCTGTGTGAGATTTGCTTGAAAAGTGATTATGGAAATCAAAAATAATGTGTTTGGAAAGAAGTCTCATGAAAAGACCAGTCCAGAAATATACAGGAGTACATGTGTTCTGAAGCAGGAAGTGATTGAAAGTGAACCAAATGCCTGGAAATTTGTGAAAATTGTGGATGAAATATATATCTTATGATGTGCATCAACTGAAGAAATAGTGATGTACCAGTGTCGAAAAAAAAGAAACGTCAAAATACACATCATGTATCATAGGAATCTGCTTGCATTGATGCGAAACTCGGTCAGTTACAGTAGAAATATTAGGATTTCTAAGCACCATTCACTAGGAAACAAATGTGTATTTCAGGTGGATGAATATTTCTGAGAATAATCTTTTGAAAAGATGATTATAAATCCACATACATGAACATGAATGAATTTAGGGAGTGTATAATAAGACACATATATTTCATACTTTGAAAAATCTGGAGAGAGAGTGTGTGTGTGTGTGTGTGTGTGTGTGTATATATATATATATATATATATATACATTCAAACATACAAACACACAGAGACTTTAAAAAGTAGAAATATATACGCCAATCAAAATTCATCATGAAATATACATCATCCACAGATCCAAAAATATTTAATTTACTGAACATGGATTTATGTATCATGTTGTTCAAGTAGAAAGCTCACCCATAGGTTGAATTTTCAGTTCCAACAGCATTTAGGAGGAGTGATCTCTTCTCACAATTTGTATCTGCCATGTCAGCCACCTCACAAGAATGTACATGGGATACCAGGTAGGATTCTATATGTGCACGTAAATATACATGTGCTGAACAGTCTACAGAGAAAGGGAGACAGGAATTCACATATTGGTTAACTTTACAAACAAATGGAGAACTACTTCTCTTAAATTGGACTAGATTTATAACACCTAGCCTTTATAATGCCAAAGGAAAGTCCAATTAGACACCATGCCTCCTCTGAACTGCATGTATTGCTATTCTGTTTGGGTTATTTTCCTCCATCATATCAGGATTGGTAATCAGAGTCCAGGAGGGTATGGGTTAGTGTCAGGGATTCAGTATTTTGAATGGAAAAGAGGAAAATGAATCCAATGTGTATGCAATTCTGTGCTACACAAAAATCTTCCCACTCTCATCAAGAACAATGCCTTGACATTACCTTTGCCCCGAGTAAGACACAATTTGAAGAAAAGAGTTAGAAAATCTGTGAATACATATATACAATGGAAAATGCTCAGGAGTTCACAACCTTGGAGGTGGTAGAGGAGTTTCCATAAGTAAGGGACAGGGTAAACACTCCACAAACATGGAGCTCTGCTGGCCTAAAGACTTCTTGGGAAACTGCCTCTGAGGTTGGACCCTTGAAATATATGTTGTTGTCAGGAGCTTTATCTTCCTTTGTAGTGAGACCATCAAAGCTTGGTCTGCATCTATGTAGCCTGGAGGACATGGTTTCTGATTTTCCAGTGAACATGAGGCAGCAGTGCTGAATTCTCTCTTTGTAGGTCAACTGTGGCCACTGGGGTCTAAGTGTTTCCCCGTGTGGACTGTGAGGCCATTTGGTCATCCTCCACTTTTCCTGGTGTTTCTTGCTGCTTCACTGGGAGTTTCCTATTTGCTTCATGAAATACAAGGAGTTCAACTGGGACACAGTTCTGGAGGGAGTACTGTCACGTGTGCTGACTCAGGGTCCGAGGACAATGCACCAACCAGGCTTCTATCCCACAGAGCTTGCCCCCTTGACCATAGCAACCTGTTTCTGAACATTGCCCGGAAACCTCTCCATATAACAAGATGCCTTTACATATAAGGGTCTGCTGGCTTCACCGTGTCAGTCACAAGCCATGTGGAAGCCAATGGCAGATCCACATGGCCCCACCACAGATGTTTTATCACACACCTGCACACCACTGCTCTAGGCCCACTAATCCGCAGGCTCCAACTTACTGGCATCTCTGTTCTACACCATTTTCATGAAACCCAGTCAATCAAGGCACTGTCTGGTACACTCATGATCAGCAACAGGACATCCAAAGGTTCTCCAGTGCCACCTGGTCATGGGAATTTCAAAAATTTCATGGTATTTATCAAGCCATTTTTCAAGGATGAACTTGGAGGCACTGTGGGTTTCTATTCATTCAGGAACCACTAAATGGTGAGGAAGCTCATTTCAATGAAAGCTCTGGAGAAACACTCAGAGGCAAGGCTTCCCAAGAGTGGCCAAAAGGTCACATCAAGCCAGGCCCATTGAGGTCTACAATGTGAGGTCCATGTGTGTTTTGACTCTCAATTATGGCTGCCAGGTCTTTAAGAATAAAATCATGTGATATCCTGGCTGAGATTCCCAGTGCTCTGTGGAAAGCCACCCTGGGCCTAGATCTCAGTTTCCAAGGGCAACTCTCATGCGTGGCCTCCTAAAATCCCAACACATTTCATGGCAATTCTTCTCTGAGTTCAGTTCCAGAACTCAGTCTCTGAGGGGAATCACGCCAGAGTTCAAGACCAGGTGGACCAAGTCATCCCTTCCAACCGCCACAGAAATGACCACAATTCAAACCAAAACACTGCCACATGGCCCTCATCTTCTTCCATATAGGCACTCATCATAACCTCTTGCTGGAGGTTTCCATGAGGGGGCAGCCCAAGACAGCGTCTAGAATAAGCTCCCTTGACCCTCATTTGCCTAATGTCTGGGTGGCCTGGACACTCTTCCTGTGACCCAGGATTGATCAAATAGGCCTGCCATTAATACTGCTCTGCTCCTCCAATTTGAGGCCTACTGACTTTCGGGTATAGATTCTTTGTGTGAATTGGAGACATGAGAAAACCCAAGAACCTATGGGCTAGCCTCTGCAGGGCTTTGAAGAACTCATTTGACCCAAAGGATCCCTATTCTCACTTGATGGAGGTCAGGAACTTTCCAGAGGAAAGCGAGAGACTTCATCCACAATGACTGCTCTTTTTGCCATTTTGGCTTTGGATGCACACATGGGATCTTTCTTTAATCCATCAGGTGCTGAGACTCTAAGCCACAGCCTCACACAGGGCCAAGAGGCTGATTCACACACATCCCTTTGCACAGGAATTAAGCCAAAAGCCACAGGTGATGCCCCTTCATTTCCATTTGAAAACTGTTTACTTCAGGCTTCACAAAGGGGTGGCCTGAGGCAAAGACCTTCCTGACACTCAGGGCAACAGAACAATAGGTAAGCAAAAGGCCCAAAGCAGGGTTTCTCCACTGACACTTTACTGGTCACACTGATATCTGAGTTTTCTGAGATGCTTGCCATTCCCTTCAGTTATCCAGTGCATGGCCATGTCATAGAGCTGGGAGGTGGTACATATCTTGGACACAAAACCATGAGCCTATTCTGGAGAGTGGCCAGAATTCAGGAAGAAAACAGGAACTTAGCAAGATAGTAGGTGTTGCCCATAGATAAGGCAAGCCCCAGTCCATTCATAAATTGGAAAGGATGAATGCTGGAAAGTTTTCTACTAGACAGGATGCATCCATTGATTCATTCTCTTTTCCAATGTCTACAACCAGGGATACAGTGGGATACACAGACATAGAAACACTCGCCTTGTCCAACGACTTACTAGAAACAGTCCACTCCAAACCAAACAAACTGCCTTTCCTACCTATTCTCAGAACATGAGACAAAACCATAAACTCACACCCACACCCACTAAGGCACCTCCTTCCCCCAAGTAGGTCTGTGACTATCCGGAGTGTCTTCTGACTGGTGGGCCATACAATGTTCCCCTAAATGGCCCGTCCTCTCTCAGATCTGGCCTCCTTGGCCTACTCAATGAAGTTGTCAGGAGCCACCCGTGAGCCACTCACTACCTGCTTTCTCGGAAAAGTGCCCTCTTCAGAGTTTTCCTGGCATTTGGTCATCCTCACATCAGTAGGTACCAAGAAAGACTGACTCTGTCCTTGGTAAATGCAAACAAGTGAGCCCACTGGGACTGGGACTGAAACTGGCTCTGGGTGCCTGGCTTCCTTGTTGCCAAGTTCAGAGAGTTCCATCACAAAAGAAGTGAGGTGAGGTCACTTCCTTCAGGAACTGAATGAGGTCACTGCCTTAGCAACCAAGTTGTCCTAACAGTTGCTTCCAAGGGTCCTATGAGATGGAGGCTGCCCCTGCTTCCTGTGACACTTTCACAAGTTAGAATGGTATATCCTCCATAGGCACCCAGGAACAGCTTTCCACACAGGCCTGGTTTGGTCCATCTTGTCTACATTAAGAAGAGTGCGGCTCATTCAGACACAACCCTTCATCCTGACCAGGTTGTTTGCCATGGAAGATGACTTTTGCTCTCTCATGTCCTTCAGAGCTGCCTACATCTTCTCCAGGCATCATTTCTGCATGGACCTTTGAGTTCTCAGCACGTGGAAGATCCCCTACATTCCTCTATTGTAAGACCAACTCTGTCCCTGCTCTTCTGTAAAGTTGGATTGAGGGAACAGTGTATGGTTAGGGGTAAGAACATGTTGGATTTGGGTTAGGAATCATTCTACTGGATGAAGAATGGTATTGGGAACCTGCGATATTTATAATAATATATAGGTGAAGTATATGTATGAAAACAGAAATCTAAGTAAGCTTTGAAGCCCAGAAGGGCATTGGGCCCTTGACTGGGATACTTAGCTTGGAATTACATTCTGCACAGCTGTCTCAGATAAATTGATATACAATGGCATAAGACCTTGTACCTTGGATGATTGAATGTGGAAGAGAACATCCAGTCAAAAAGGGATAGTAGGTAGGATTAGGAAGAGAGTCAGTAGGTTTAGGAAGAAGAGTGAGTATAACATTTGGACCAAAAGTTCTTTAGCAGTAGGGTGTCAGTTAGAGAGTAGATGTAAATGTCAGCACATGTGAAGAGTCAGTCACAATAATGAATATGGGAAATTATATAGGAAAGCAGATATCAATAGAGACATTGGGAAATCAGTCAAAGTATAAAGTGAGTGATAGGATTAGATATTTTCAACAGGGTTGAGTTTGAATATGTAATCTTAGGACGAAGCAACTGTGTAGTCACCGATAGGATTGACATTTGAGAGCATCAGGCATCTGGACAAGGATGTTTTTAGTAATACATGCTCACTTTCCATTTAGACTTTGGTACAATCATAAGTGTGAACTTTGCATTATGTGTCCAGAATATCACTGTGATAAAATGTATATGTAGATCAGGTGACATGAGTATTTCTTCCACCATTTCTGGGAGCAATATCTTGAAGACGTATTGATTAGTATTTGGGGGCACCAATAGGTGTACCCTGTGTCTATGAATATAGAGATAATGCATGAATAGACCATACTGTGAATAAATAATAGAACTGGTTCCGATTTACATAATGGATTGAACTGATACCTGAAAATATATAGGAAATCTAATATTGATACACAATCATTCATTCCAACCAGTTATATATCTAATGATTATATTAGGGTTATGGTTTACCATGAAGGCTGTGTGAGATTTGCTTGAAAAGTGATTATGGAAATCAAAAATAATGTGTTTGGAAAGAAGTCTCATGAAAAGACCAGTCCAGAAATATACAGGAGTACATGTGTTCTGAAGCAGGAAGTGATTGAAAGTGAACCAAATGCCTGGAAATTTGTGAAAATTGTGGATGAAATATATATCTTATGATGTGCATCAACTGAAGAAATAGTGATGTACCAGTGTCAAAAAAAAAGAAACGTCAAAATACACATCATGTATCATAGGAATCTGCTTGCATTGATGCGAAACTCGGTCAGTTACAGTAGAAATATTAGGATTTCTAAGCACCATTCACTAGGAAACAAATGTGTATTTCAGGTGGATGAATATTTCTGAGAATAATCTTTTGAAAAGATGATTATAAATCCACATACATGAACATGAATGAATTTAGGGAGTGTATAATAAGACACATATATTTCATACTTTGAAAAATCTGGAGAGAGAGTGTGTGTGTGTGTGTGTGTGTGTGTGTATATATATATATATATATATATACATTCAAACATACAAACACACAGAGACTTTAAAAAGTAGAAATATATACGCCAATCAAAATTCATCATGAAATATACATCATCCACAGATCCAAAAATATTTAATTTACTGAACATGGATTTATGTATCATGTTGTTCAAGTAGAAAGCTCACCCATAGGTTGAATTTTCAGTTCCAACAGCATTTAGGAGGAGTGATCTCTTCTCACAATTTGTATCTGCCATGTCAGCCACCTCACAAGAATGTACATGGGATACCAGGTAGGATTCTATATGTGCACGTAAATATACATGTGCTGAACAGTCTACAGAGAAAGGGAGACAGGAATTCACATATTGGTTAACTTTACAAACAAATGGAGAACTACTTCTCTTAAATTGGACTAGATTTATAACACCTAGCCTTTATAATGCCAAAGGAAAGTCCAATTAGACACCATGCCTCCTCTGAACTGCATGTATTGCTATTCTGTTTGGGTTATTTTCCTCCATCATATCAGGATTGGTAATCAGAGTCCAGGAGGGTATGGGTTAGTGTCAGGGATTCAGTATTTTGAATGGAAAAGAGGAAAATGAATCCAATGTGTATGCAATTCTGTGCTACACAAAAATCTTCCCACTCTCATCAAGAACAATGCCTTGACATTACCTTTGCCCCGAGTAAGACACAATTTGAAGAAAAGAGTTAGAAAATCTGTGAATACATATATACAATGGAAAATGCTCAGGAGTTCACAACCTTGGAGGTGGTAGAGGAGTTTCCATAAGTAAGGGACAGGGTAAACACTCCACAAACATGGAGCTCTGCTGGCCTAAAGACTTCTTGGGAAACTGCCTCTGAGGTTGGACCCTTGAAATATATGTTGTTGTCAGGAGCTTTATCTTCCTTTGTAGTGAGACCATCAAAGCTTGGTCTGCATCTATGTAGCCTGGAGGACATGGTTTCTGATTTTCCAGTGAACATGAGGCAGCAGTGCTGAATTCTCTCTTTGTAGGTCAACTGTGGCCACTGGGGTCTAAGTGTTTCCCCGTGTGGACTGTGAGGCCATTTGGTCATCCTCCACTTTTCCTGGTGTTTCTTGCTGCTTCACTGGGAGTTTCCTATTTGCTTCATGAAATACAAGGAGTTCAACTGGGACACAGTTCTGGAGGGAGTACTGTCACGTGTGCTGACTCAGGGTCCGAGGACAATGCACCAACCAGGCTTCTATCCCACAGAGCTTGCCCCCTTGACCATAGCAACCTGTTTCTGAACATTGCCCGGAAACCTCTCCATATAACAAGATGCCTTTACATATAAGGGTCTGCTGGCTTCACCGTGTCAGTCACAAGCCATGTGGAAGCCAATGGCAGATCCACATGGCCCCACCACACATGTTTTATCACACACCTGCACACCACTGCTCTAGGCCCACTAATCCGCAGGCTCCAACTTACTGGCATCTCTGTTCTACACCATTTTCATGAAACCCAGTCAATCAAGGCACTGTCTGGTACACTCATGATCAGCAACAGGACATCCAAAGGTTCTCCAGTGCCACCTGGTCATGGGAATTTCAAAAATTTCATGGTATTTATCAAGCCATTTTTCAAGGATGAACTTGGAGGCACTGTGGGTTTCTATTCATTCAGGAACCACTAAATGGTGAGGAATCTCATTTCAATGAAAGCTCTGGAGAAACACTCAGAGGCAAGGCTTCCCAAGAGTGGCCAAAAGGTCACATCAAGCCAGGCCCATTGAGGTCTACAATGTGAGGTCCATGTGTGTTTTGACTCTCAATTATGGCTGCCAGGTCTTTAAGAATAAAATCATGTGATATCCTGGCTGAGATTCCCAGTGCTCTGTGGAAAGCCACCCTGGGCCTAGATCTCAGTTTCCAAGGGCAACTCTCATGCGTGGCCTCCTAAAATCCCAACACAATTCATGGCAATTCTTCTCTGAGTTCAGTTCCAGAACTCAGTCTCTGAGGGGAATCACGCCAGAGTTCAAGACCAGGTGGACCAAGTCATCCCTTCCAACCGCCACAGAAATGACCACAATTCAAACCAAAACACTGCCACATGGCCCTCATCTTCTTCCATATAGGCACTCATCATAACCTCTTGCTGGAGGTTTCCATGAGGGGGCAGCCCAAGACAGCGTCTAGAATAAGCTCCCTTGCCCCTCATTTGCCTAATGTCTGGGTGGCCTGGACACTCTTCCTGTGACCCAGGATTGATCAAATAGGCCTGCCATTAATACTGCTCTGCTCCTCCAATTTGAGGCCTACTGACTTTCGGGTATAGATTCTTTGTGTGAATTGGAGACATGAGAAAACCCAAGAACCTATGGGCTAGCCTCTGCAGGGCTTTGAAGAACTCATTTGACCCAAAGGATCCCTATTCTCACTTGATGGAGGTCAGGAACTTTCCAGAGGAAAGCGAGAGACTTCATCCACAATGACTGCTCTTTTTGCCATTTTGGCTTTGGATGCACACATGGGATCTTTCTTTAATCCATCAGGTGCTGAGACTCTAAGCCACAGCCTCACACAGGGCCAAGAGGCTGATTCACACACATCCCTTTGCACAGGAATTAAGCCAAAAGCCACAGGTGATGCCCCTTCATTTCCATTTGAAAACTGTTTACTTCAGGCTTCACAAAGGGGTGGCCTGAGGCAAAGACCTTCCTGACACTCAGGGCAACAGAACAATAGGTAAGCAAAAGGCCCAAAGCAGGGTTTCTCCACTGACACTTTACTGGTCACACTGATATCTGAGTTTTCTGAGATGCTTGCCATTCCCTTCAGTTATCCAGTGCATGGCCATGTCATAGAGCTGGGAGGTGGTACATATCTTGGACACAAAACCATGAGCCTATTCTGGAGAGTGGCCAGAATTCAGGAAGAAAACAGGAACTTAGCAAGATAGTAGGTGTTGCCCATAGATAAGGCAAGCCCCAGTCCATTCATAAATTGGAAAGGATGAATGCTGGAAAGTTTTCTACTAGACAGGATGCATCCATTGATTCATTCTCTTTTCCAATGTCTACAACCAGGGATACAGTGGGATACACAGACATAGAAACACTCGCCTTGTCCAACGACTTACTAGAAACAGTCCACTCCAAACCAAACAAACTGCCTTTCCTACCTATTCTCAGAACATGAGACAAAACCATAAACTCACACCCACACCCACTAAGGCACCTCCTTCCCCCAAGTAGGTCTGTGACTATCCGGAGTGTCTTCTGACTGGTGGGCCATACAATGTTCCCCTAAATGGCCCGTCCTCTCTCAGATCTGGCCTCCTTGGCCTACTCAATGAAGTTGTCAGGAGCCACCCGTGAGCCACTCACTACCTGCTTTCTCGGAAAAGTGCCCTCTTCAGAGTTTTCCTGGCATTTGGTCATCCTCACATCAGTAGGTACCAAGAAAGACTGACTCTGTCCTTGGTAAATGCAAACAAGTGAGCCCACTGGGACTGGGACTGAAACTGGCTCTGGGTGCCTGGCTTCCTTGTTGCCAAGTTCAGAGAGTTCCATCACAAAAGAAGTGAGGTGAGGTCACTTCCTTCAGGAACTGAATGAGGTCACTGCCTTAGCAACCAAGTTGTCCTAACAGTTGCTTCCAAGGGTCCTATGAGATGGAGGCTGCCCCTGCTTCCTGTGACACTTTCACAAGTTAGAATGGTATATCCTCCATAGGCACCCAGGAACAGCTTTCCACACAGGCCTGGTTTGGTCCATCTTGTCTACATTAAGAAGAGTGCGGCTCATTCAGACACAACCCTTCATCCTGACCAGGTTGTTTGCCATGGAAGATGACTTTTGCTCTCTCATGTCCTTCAGAGCTGCCTACATCTTCTCCAGGCATCATTTCTGCATGGACCTTTGAGTTCTCAGCACGTGGAAGATCCCCTACATTCCTCTATTGTAAGACCAACTCTGTCCCTGCTCTTCTGTAAAGTTGGATTGAGGGAACAGTGTATGGTTAGGGGTAAGAACATGTTGGATTTGGGTTAGGAATCATTCTACTGGATGAAGAATGGTATTGGGAACCTGCGATATTTATAATAATATATAGGTGAAGTATATGTATGAAAACAGAAATCTAAGTAAGCTTTGAAGCCCAGAAGGGCATTGGGCCCTTGACTGGGATACTTAGCTTGGAATTACATTCTGCACAGCTGTCTCAGATAAATTGATATACAATGGCATAAGACCTTGTACCTTGGATGATTGAATGTGGAAGAGAACATCCAGTCAAAAAGGGATAGTAGGTAGGATTAGGAAGAGAGTCAGTAGGTTTAGGAAGAAGAGTGAGTATAACATTTGGACCAAAAGTTCTTTAGCAGTAGGGTGTCAGTTAGAGAGT